>NC_084615.1:78431908-78731908 GCF_033978795.1 Nerophis ophidion
ACCAAGCACGAACTGAGGTAGAATGCAGGCTTAAATACTAAAGTAACAATCAAGACACCCGTGCGCGTAAAACAAGAGCAGCTGGGTTAAATCAGAAACTATGGTAACCAAAACAGGAAGTGCACACACAAACTAAGGGATCGGAAGAGTCCAAAAATAATCAAAACACACAAAAGGACTCAAGAACAAGACTAAGGATGTGATCCGGGAAGCGGATCACAACAGAAAAGCCCTCAGGAAAAGGTCCTTTAAAACATGGCTAGCTGGCTCACGGCGAACGTCCATCCGCAGTCGGCAGTGTTTTAGCTACATCTAAATCAATAATCCTCGCCTCCAATAGCTCAACATGCTTCACTACACACCGTCGAAAGACACGACAGCTAACCTACTCAGTGGCCTAGTGGTTAGAGTGTCCGCCCTGAGATCGGTAGGTTGTGAGTTCAAACCCCGGCCGAGTCATACCAAAGACTATAAAAATGTGACCCATTACCTCCCTGCTTGGCACTCAGCATCAAGGGTTGGAATTGGGGGTTAAATCACCAAAAATGATTCCCGGGCGCGGGCAGCGCTGCTGCTCACTGCTCCCCTCACCTCGCAGGGGTTTGAACAAAAGGATGGCTCAAATGCAGAGGACACATTTCACCACACCTTGTGTGTGTGTCTGAAAATTATTGGTACTTTTAACAGCTAACAGCAGGCTAGCACCCCTGAATGTAACTAAATGCCATGGGTGGAACATCCACTGTAATGATACCAACTACAATAGCGTATCTAGTCGATACTACTATGATTGCATCAATATTTTTCTCATCACAAAATATTTGTTCCTTTTTTGGAAATTCATGTTATGTTTAAAAACTCAGGAAATATGTCCTTGGACACATGAGGACTTTGAATATGACCAATGTATGATTCTGTAACTACTTGGTACCGGACCGATACCTACATTTGTGGTATGATTTAAAACTAATGTAAAGTATCCAAACAGCAGAAAAATAAATATTTTTTTACATTTCAACAGAAGTGTAGATAAAACATATTGAAACGGAAAATAAGCAGATTTTAACAGTAAATAAATTAAGTGGCTTAATAATCCATTTTTTACAGCTTGTCCCTGGTAATTGCGAAAAAATAGAATGATAAATGACAGTATTTTACAGTATAGGTCAGCAGACAAATTAGGAGCCTTTGTGTGCTTATTGACTATATATATATATGTGTGTGTGTGTGTGTGTGTGTATATATATATAAATGTGTATATATATATATATATATATATATATATATATGGGGACATCTCTACGCTGCTGATCCGCTTGAGATGGTTTCCTGTGGACGGGACTCTCGCTGCTGTCTTGGAGCCACTATGGATTGAACTTTCACAGTATCATGTTAGACCCGCTCGACATCCATTGCTTTTGGTCCCCTAGAGGGGGGGGGTTGCCCACATCTGGGGTCCTCTCCAAGGTTTCTCATAGTCAGCATTGTCACTGGCGTCCCACTGGATGTGAATTCTCCCTGCCCACTGGGTGTGAGTTTTCCTTGCCCTTTTGTGGGTTCTTCCGAGGATGTTGTAGTCGTAATGATTTGTGCAGTCCTTTGAGACATTTGTGATTTGGGGCTATATAAATAAACATTGATTGATTGATATATATATATATATATATAAATGTGTGTGTGTATATATATATATGCACCTTGGGATAGGTTGATTGGCAACATTAAATGGTCCCTAGTGTGTGAATGTGAGTGTGAATGTTGTCTGTCTATCTGTGTTGGCCCTGCCATAAGGTGGCGACTTGTCCAGGGTGTACCCGCCTTCCGCCCGATTGTAGCTGAGATAGGCGCCAGCGCTCCCCGCGACCCCAAAAGGGAATAAGCGGTAGGAAATGGATGGATATATATATATATATATAGATATATATATATATATATACATATACATATATATATATATATATATCAGGAGATAGAAAAATCTCCTGATGATTGAGGGAACCCCTCATGAAACAGTTCTGTAGAGATGAAGTAGTCTTGTGATTTTTTTCACACACATACCTATATTGCCCTCTACCATGGTATTGAGCACTATTCTCTGGATAATCTAATTAATATACACACATACATATATATATATATATATATATATATATATATATATACACACACACACACACACACACACACACACACACACACACACACACACACACACACACACACACACAATAGGTTTATTAAACACTTTTTACATCACATTTAACGCAACAAAACATTTGGAAGTGAAACAGTCCTTCATTTTTCATTTAAATATCAAGAAACAGCAGCATTGTATTTAAAAACATTTCTCTGACCCGACCGAATCTAATAATCCCTCAAATATTGTCTGCTGAGCATCCAAAAAACGACTTTCAAGCCTTTTAAACACAACCCACCACATGCTCTCTTTTGAAATGTCAAAGTGACCTCTGCGAAAATTGTGGCTCCTATAACCAGCAGAAAGGTTGAAAAAAAAAAATCCAAATAAATAAAACCTACGAGCAAAAAAAACAACAAAAAACATTTGGCATTTCGACTAGAAATGTAATCATTACGGCATCAAGCTGATGTGTAATTAGATGAAATTAGTAGTGAAGTGCAGCACTACTGTAAGGGGGGGGGGGGGGGGGGGGGCTGCCAGCCCTCAAGCATCATACATTATGCAAAAACCAAATGCCCTGAGAATGCTGATATGACTCTAACTGTGCTGCAGAGGTAAGTTGGTGTGTGTGTGTGTGTGTGTGTGCAGACACTGTTGCATAGGTGACCGTTTCATTTTTAATCTGCTGACACGACAAACATCACCATTAATTAGAAAAGGAACTTAAGACTGGAACTGAAGACGCAGCAACTGATCAAGTGACCGACTCAAGTCCTGTCCTAAACGTCACTTTTTATCTTCCGACCTCCGCTGTCACTCTCTTGTCGGACTCTGTTGGCTCTAATCAGGCTGCTGGGAATACCACGCGATAGCAGCGGTTGGGAAAACAAATAAGAGGGGAAGGTTGTTTTGCATCGAAAACATATTTAAATCAAAGCTGCAAGCAGCGTTGGTCGGGTCCGCCTTTGGCTGCTGCCCCCGAGACCCACGGCCGGATAAACGTTAGAAGACGCCTTGGAGCCACTATTTTGAGAATCTAATGCATTGTGAAAGTAATGCAGTTGTTGTATTGAAGTGAAAATATCAAACTTCCTGTTGATTTTTGCTAAAGTATGTTAATTATTAAAATGTAGGTCTAAGTGAGACCTATATAGTGTTTTTTGTTTCATGTCTCTCTGACATTCCTACTGGAAGTTACAAGCAGTTTTGTCTGTGTTTTCTTCCTAGGAGCAGTTTGTCCGTGTTGTATTCCTAGGGGGGCGGTAGAGCGAAATTTTGAGTTTTGAGGTTAGGTTTTTTTCATCAGATCGCGATTTTTGCCAGACCTGATGTGTGTGTCAAGTTTGGTGAGTTTAGAAACATTTTAAGGGGGTCAAATAATGACATTTTTTAGGAGACTTTGCACAGGGGTTCTTTGAAGGCGCGTAAAATCCAAACTTGAGAACTTATCAAAACTCTGTTCTATACTTTTAATCAGAAGGGTTCAATCTCTCTCCTGTGCGAGTTTGAAGCCAAAACAACAAACGCACTCAGAGGAGATAATGTTTGAAGAAAGGTGACCGGTTTTTACAAAACTTTTGTTTTGAAGGGGAAATTGCAAACTTCCTGTTGATTTTTGTTGGGGGTTGTCAATCTATGAAATGTAGGTCTAAGCGAGACCTACATAGAGGTTCTTGTTTCATGTCTCTCCAACATTTTTACCGGAAGTTACAAGCAGTTTTGTCTGTGTTTTCTTCCTAGGAGCAGTAATTTCAGTGTTTTATTCAAAAATCGCGCTAGAGCGCAATTTTGACTTTTGGGGTTTGGTTTTTTCATTAGATCGCAATATTTGCCAGTCCTTATGTGTGCGCCAAGTTTGGTGACTTTTGAAGCATTTTAAAGGGGTCAAATTACAGCGCAAAGAGGCAAAAATTGCATTTTTTGCGAACATTTTATTTTGAAGGGGTTTTTGCCAACTTCCTGTAGATTTTTGCTGAAAGAAGTGAGTGTATGAAAATTGGGTCTAAGTCAGACCTACATAGGAGTTTTTGTTTCATGTCGCTATGACATTCCTAACAGAAGTTACATGTAGTTTTGTCTGTCATTTTTTCCTAGGGGACTCTAGAGCGCAATTTTCATTTGGGGGATTGGTTGCTTAATATGTTGGGAAGGTTTGCTATACCGACGTGTGTGTCGAATTTGGTGAGTTTTGAAGCATGTTAAGGGGGTCAAATTACAGCGCGTAGGTGCGGAATAATAGTAAAACACAGCAGTTTCAATAGGGTCCTTGGCCCATGGCAAAGGACTCCAGAGGAGTCCTTTGCCATTGGGCAAGGACCCTAATTACCGTATTTCCTTGAATATATAGTATGTGCCTGTCTAGAATTACTGCCGGGTCAAACTCGTTTCGCAAAATATTATTTTTATTATCGCACGTCCAGAATTTCCACCGGGTCAAACTCGTCACGTCACGAGTGACACTTCACCTGTCATCATTTTCAAAATGGAGGAGGCTGATTTCAATCTTTTGAAATCGCATAAAGAGAAGAAGATTAAGAGTTATTCAGTAGGATTTAAGGTCCAAGCTATTGAATATGCTAAAAAGAACAGTACGCAGCTATGTTTTATTAATATACCGTAGCTGCGTGTGTCAAATATGAGTCACTAAATGACTCCCGCCTCCTGGTGGTAGAGGGCGCTAGTGATCCTTCTTGCGACTACTCGGCTGCAGAAGAAGTGACAACAAGCAGCGATCATTTATTTTTTCCTCTCGCTTGCACTTTTAACATGGAGGATTACATATCTAAAATAAAACAGTTTTCTAAACTGGACTTTCAATCAAAGCAGGAGGTAAAAAAGGAAGACCTCCATCGAGACAAAGAGACTTTTAAAACTGAAGAAAGATAAGGAAGACTTCTATAAAGTAGTTATCGATGCTTTTGATCAGAAGGAGCTGCGCTTGGACTTCATTTATAAGTAAAGGTAAGACCATAATAAAGTTTTTTTTATTATTAAATGTGCTTTTCATGATGATATCCTTACATCACACTCAAATTTATAAGCGCATGCCTTTGGTAAACACCGGAGTTAGAAGAGGTTTTAAATGAATTAGCGCCCCGGCCGCGATTAAAGGAAATACGGTAGGTTTGATCTTTGTGAGGGTGGGCAAACTTTTTAACCCAAGGGCCACATTTGGCGATATATATCTTTATCTATATAATATTAGCATTAATTTAAGCTAAAGTACCAATGATAGTCACACATACACACCAGGTGTGGCGAAATTATTCTCTGCATTTGACCCATCACCCTTGATCACCCCCTGGGAGGTGAGGGGAGCAGTGGGCAGCAGCGGTGGCCACGCCCGGAAATCACTTTTGGTGATTTAACCCCCAATTCCAACCCTTGATGCTGAGTGCCAAGCAGGGAGGTAATGGCTCCTATTTTTATATTCTTTGGCATGACTCGGCCGGGGTTTGAACTCACAACCTACCGATTTAAGGGCAAACACTGGACAAAAAAAAAACATTTAGAGATGTCCCGGGGGTCAGAGTGAAGATTCTGGACCGCCTTGGTCTATAACAGGGGTGCCGAGTACGTCGATCCTGAGCTACAATCGTGAAGTCGATCGCTAGCCAGGCATTAAAAAAAAAAATAGACCTAAAAATGAGCGATCATCAATCTTCACCAAGACTGAACTTGATTGACATCCACAGCACCCGAGGGTCTTGTGAGATGACGCTGGCTGCTGCCAGATCATTATTAAGAAAAAATGACCGACAGGAAGGTGAGAAACAATTTTTGTTTCAACAGACTCTCGCCGTACCTGCCGTCAAAACTGCTGCACACTTCCTATCTTCACAATAATAGCGCCGCTTCATCCTGCTTGCGCTTACACAATAAAAGTCCCAGAAAGCTGACGCGCGCAAGCTAGCAAGCTACGGAGTTTGCCGCCAATGTATTTCTTGTATAGTATAGAAGCTGAACAAACAAGATGCCAAAAACCAACCACTTTCATGTGGCATTGGACAGAAAGAAGGACTTTTTTACTCCTCTGTTTGAAAATGTAGACAGAATCAGGCAATTGTCAAGTTTAAGCACAGAACTATCTATTAAACAGGACAAGAAGCAGGGAATAAAGCGGAGACAGAGCTCAATTTCGCTCATGAGGAAAACGCATGGAGCTGCACACTCAATTACAGTCTCACCCAACACTCTGAGGAACAGTCCACGCGTTCCTCTATTTATTCAGTTTGGGAGTTCCTTAGTTGCATGCTGAGGCTGCTTCTGAAGGAAGGTGTCAAACATTATGCAAGCAACTCCAGTCCGCACAATACATGATGGAATGTGATTGCCCCCTGGCTCTGTTTTGTCTGCCTGCTATGCCTCATCTCCGTTGAGGTGCTTGTTTGTCCTTGGCTGTTAGCAAGGCTGAAAGACGGAAAACATCTGTGGCAAGGCTACTCCTCACATGCCACGGAAGATAACAAGTTGTGTGCCCTTGCACAAAACAGTAAAAGTACAGAATAGAAAATAATTAGAGCAACGGCCTTTAAGCATAAGAGTTGCGTGATAACTTCAATAGAATTATTCTAACAGTAATACATAGGGGTGTAACGGTACACAAAAATTTTAGTTCGGTACCTACCTCTGTTTAGAGGTCACGGTTTGGTACAGTAAGAAAACAACAAAATATACATCTTTTGGTTATTTATTTAACAAATTTGCAAACAATGGCCTAATATACATATACACACAGGGTCCATCGCCAAGGTTGATGCGGTCAACATATATAAAATAAAAACTAAATATGATAAGGCTCACAATGGTTTCTTAACAAAACCTTTCTACATATAAAGTGCTTTTTTTGATCGATTGATTGAGACTTTTATTAGTAGATTGCACAGTATAGTACATATTCTGTACAATTGACCACTAAATGGTAACACCCCAATCAGTTTTTCAACTTGTTTAAGTCGGGGTCCACGTTAACCAACATTAAACTGCCTCCAGTTGTTGCTCTGATGAAATAAAATGACAACATTTTTCTTCTACATATGAAAAGTGCAGCATTAAACAGTTTCAAGTCAACTCAGCCTCAGAGTAAGAGGATATATGGGCTTATTGTTCTTCCACCATAGAAGTCGGTCAAAATCTAGTTTTAATGCAATACAGCAACCTCCCGTGATCTCGAATGGGACAAGCGGTAGAAAATGGATGGATTGATGGTCTTAATGTGCTGCTTTAAAAACACTTGTTATTGCCTTAGCCCTGCCTGGCTGGCCCAGGAGAGGCTGCTTGAATGTGGGGTTTGAACCACGCTCTTTCTCTTCTTTAAAGCGAGGTTGACTTGGGGGTGGTGCCGCTTCAAAGGGGTTAGCATGTTTGACGTGTTGGCAGAAGCATACCCTAATGCTGCTGAACAATGTCGGCGGTGTAGCTCGGTTGGTAGAGCGGCCGTGCCAGCAACTTGAGGGTTGCAGGTTCGATCCCAGCTTGCACCATCCTTGTCACTGCCGTTGTGTTCTTGGGCAAGACACTTTACCCACCTGCTCCCAGTGCCACCCACACTGGTTTTAAATGTAACTTAGATATTGGGTTTCACAATGTAAAGCGCTTTGAGTCACTTGAGAAAAGCGCTATATAAATATAATTCACTTCACAAACCACCGTCCTCCATTGTTGTATCGCACCGCGAAGCCGAAGTGTTCCCAAAGGGGAGATGTTAACGAGGCAGGAAGGTCTTCCTGCTCTGGCTTTTGCATGTTGTCCTAGCCCGGTCGCTGCTAGCCTGCCCTGTGTTGTGCCTTACCTAATATGTCTGTGTGGAAACTCGTTCGGTACACCTCCGAACTGAACCGAAACCCCCGTACTGAAAAAGGTTCAATACAAATACAGGTACTGTTACACCCCTAGTAATACACCAACTTATTTTATTGTTTTCATGAAAGAAATGAATCTATATGTGTTAAACATGTTTGTATTATCATTAAACACATTTTAACTTGTTAACAAAAATGTCTCTCTAAATAAAAAAATAAATACAAATTGTATAAATGAATGATGTAGACCAGGGGTGCCCACACTTTTTCTGCAGGCGAGCTACTTTTCAATTGACCAACTCGAGGGGATCTACCTCATTTATATATATCATTTATATGTATTTATTTATGAAAGAGACATTTTTGTAAACAAGTTAAATGTGTTTAATGATAATACAAGCATGTGTAACACATATAGATGTCTTTCTTTCACAAAGACAAGAATATAAGTTGGTGTATTACCTGATTCTGATGACTTGCATTGATTGGAATCAGACAGTAATGATGATAACGCCCACATTTTCAAATGGAGGAGAAAAAAAGTTGTCCTTTCTGTACAATACCACATGAAAGTGGTTGGTTTTTGGCATCTAATTCATCCAGCTTCCATACACTTGACAAGAAAAACATTGGCGGCAAATTCCGTAGCTTGCTTGATTGACATTCACGGCACCCGAGGGTCTTGTGAGATGACGCTGGCTGCTGCCAGTTCATTATTATGAAAAAATGACAAAGAGGAAGGCGAGAAACACTTTTTATTTCAACAGACTTTGGCGCCGTCCCTTCCGTCAAAACTCTAAAGGCCGACTGCTGGACATTTCCTATCTTCACAATAAAAGCCCTGCTTCATGCTGCCTGCGCTAACAAAATAAGAGTCTCGGAAAGCTGGCGTGCACAAGTGATGTGCACGCCAGCTTTCTGAGGGATCGCTTGTGCACGCCAGTTTTCCGAGACTCTGTATTTAGTTAGCGCAGGCAGCATGAAGCAGGGCTTTTATTGTGAAGATAGGAAATGTGCAGTCGGCCTTTAGAGTTTTGACGGAAGGTACGGCGCGAGAGTCTGTTGAAATAAAAAGTGTTTCCTCTCGGTCATATTTTCATAATAATGATCTTGCAGCAGCCAGCGTCATCTCACAAGACCCTCCGGTACCGTGAATGTCATTTAAGTGACGTCTTGGTGAAGATTGATGATCACTCATTTTTAGGTCTATTTTTTTAAAAAGCCTAGCTCGAGATCGACTGACACACCCCCCGCGGTCGACTGGTAGCTCGCGATCGACGTAATGGGCACCACTGAGGTAGATCCTCTCGACTTGGTAAATTGAAAATTAAATTAGCTCGCCCGCAGAAAAAGTGTGGGCACCCTCAGTCTATAATATTCAATTTTCCCGTTGTTTCGAAGCCCATTTGTTTTCCTACAAGAAATAACCTGCGTCTCGAAGCTAATTTGTCCAGCTGGTGTTGCCGTAGCTTATCTGCTGCAATGTAACAGCAATGAATGTTGCGATCTGCTGCTCAGATCTTCACGTGTTTGTTTTTTCATTCTCTGTCCGACCCGTTTATTTCCTGTTTTTATCCATCACTATGGTTACACATCAGTCCACCTGCTAGTCTCGCCCCGCACACCTGCTAATAATTATCACCCTCCTATTTAAGCTCACCTTTTCTGTTCACTCATTCTCGGATCCTAATTTGCCCACGCGCATCAGTGACGACTCTCATCATTCGTATGTATTTTCTCGCTAGCTCTCACGCCAAGCCACTTTATTGTCTAGCTTTCATGCTAAATGTTTTGTTTACTCTTTTGTGTCCTCGTACCAAGTTTTAGTTTTCCTTGTTTTATCCTAGCTTTCACGCTAGCGTCTTTTGTTTACTTTTTCTCTTTACACCAGTATTTTTGTTCATAGACTTTTGTTATTAAATACCTTATATCTTACCTTTGCTGTGTTCTGCTTCGACGCATCCACGGGAAAACTACACCGGCATTACCATGCCGAAGAAGAGTCTTCACAGTAGGATCCGAGCATTAAAAAGTTTTTCCGCGTCTGGCAACCACGAGGAGACCTTCGACGAAGGCACATGGAGGGTATTCCGAGCGATGGAGGCTGAAACTCTCCGATGCAATCCAGACGAAAGCATGATGTGGGACCTGGAGGGAAAACTGGTTCCGATCGATGCTTCCGGGAGCGGTGAGTTTCCCTCCCGCAGCGCTCGCGCTCGTCCGCGTAGGCGGAAGCCGCGAAGTATGGCTTCGTCGGGCGACAGAGACTTGCCCACTCCATGTCTCCCTCCTCACGAACACAGCAACCTACAGTCAGCACACAAGACCCCTACACCATTGTTTGGGGACCCAATAACACACTTTGCTAACAGTTTTACCGACTGGGCAAATTCCCAACTTGTGTCCCGCGCAGATGACGTCATTTCGTCGACGCCCCCCGGTAACGCAAGCCCGTCCTCCGATGATGACGTCATCAACAAGGAATTTTTGGGGGAAGATTCGTTTTCTCAGCCATTTTCAAATGACAATAACATTAATAATAATATACAAAAGTATCAGGATATTTTTTCTTATTATTCTAGTCAACCTCAGTCACCTAGTTTTTCTTCTAACCCACCGTTTAAACCTCATTCTCTGCCCAAGTCCAAGGTTTTTTCTCCCTTTTCAAAGGGACACTCTGGACAATATAGAGGGGAGGGGTCTGCCCGCCTCCAAACCTCCCACCACCCTCCCTTATGGTCAGTCCCTGACCACAGGGAACGGGTCTGGGATTCCCGTCTGGAGGGGGGGGCTATGGCCTATAGCTGTGTTGCGGAGGTAGGGCAGACGCTACCTGTTCTTAAAACTGCTAAACAAAAACCTCCATGTAGGCCACCTTTACCTGTTTTTCGGCCCACTAAACGCTTAGCTCCTCCTAGTAGACCTCCTCCACCTGTGTTCTCCCCGGTCAAGTCACGCCCTCTTAGACCTCCTCCACCTGTGTTCCGTCTGTGCCCTAGTTCTAGTTTTAGTCACAGTCTCTCTCAGAGTTCGAGTCCCAGCCTTCTTCGTAGCCCATGCTCTAGTCCTACTCGTAGACTGAGTCGTAGTCCAAGTCCTGGTCCGAGTTTCCGTTCTGATTCTAGTTGTAGTCCTAGTCTTTCTCGTAGTCGTCGTAGTCCTAGTTCCACTCGTAGACTGATCCGTAGTCCGAGTCCTGTTTCGAGTCCGGTCCCGGGTCTTGTTTCTTGCCTTTGTAATATTAGTACTGATTCCCCTCGTGGTCTTAGTCCGAACCCTAGTCCTTACCCAAGTTCTTGTCCGAGCCCCAGTGTTACTGTAAGTCCTAGTCTTTGTCCTAGTCCTTGCCCGAGCACCAGTTTGATTGTTAGTCCCAGTCCTTGCCCAAGCCCTAGTTTGACCGTTTGTCCTAGTTCTTGCCCAAGCCCTGGTATGACTGTAAGTCCTGGTCGTTGCCCAAGCCCTTCTCAAAGCACTAGTGTGATTGTAAGTCCTGGTCCTCTCTCAAGTCCTTGCCCGAGTCCTAGTGTTTGTCTTATCACTCATCATAGTCCTAGTCCTGCTCACAGCCAGTCCCCTAGTTCTCCTCGGCAGACCCCTGTGCCTGCTCCTCGGCTGAAGCCGACGCCTGCTCCTCGGCTGAAGCCGACGCCTGCTCCTCGGCTGAAGCCGACGCCTGCTCCTCGGCTGACGCCGACGCCTGCTCCTCGGCTGAAGCCGACGCCTGCTCCTCGGCTGAAGCCGACACCTGCTCCCAGTCTGGTTCTCACACCAGCACATGACTCTGACCTGGTTTTCACACCAGAAGATGTTTCTAGCCTTGTTCTCACGCCAGTTTCAGACTCTAAACTGGTTCTCACGCCAGCACTAACTCCAAGGCTGGAGCCCACTCTAGCACCAGTTCCTAAGCTGGAGCCCACTCCGGTACCAGCACCACGACAGGTACCGGTGCCAGCTCCGCGCCGCCAAGCACCGGTGCCAGCTCCGCGCCGCCAAGCACCGGTGCCAGCTCCGCGCCGCCAAGCACCGCCGACGACGGGGCTGGAGCCCACACCAGCGTCGACGACGGGGCTGGAGCCCACACCAGCGTCGACGACGGGGCTGGAGCCCACACCAGCGTCGACGACGGGGCTGGAGCCCACACCAGCGTCGACGACGGGGCTGGAGCCCACACCAGCGTCGACGACGGGGCTGGAACCCACACCAGCACCACCGACGACTACGCCTGCATTCACGTCGATGACGACTCCTGCGGCTCCCAGGCCGCCTCCGACGACTCCTGCGGCTCCCAGGCCGCCTCCGACGACTCCTGCGGCTCCCAGGCCGCCTCCGACGACTCCTGCGGCTCCCAGGCCGCCTCCGACGACTCCTGCGGCTCCCAGGCCGCCTCCGACGACTCCTGCAGCACCCGCATCATCCTCGCCAGCTGCACTCGGGCCTGCTTTGGCTGCAGTCCCCGCACCCTCGTCTGCTGCTTCCAAGCCTGCTGGGATTTCGGTGCTGAGGCGTCGTCCACCACGTCGATCACGGGCGTGGCCTCTGCGAGGTCATCCTCCTCGCCAGACACTCCCTCCTCCATGTCGGCCACGGATGTGGCCGTGCCCGGGTCGTCCGCCTCGCCGGGCACCTCATCCTGCGAGGCGGCCACTAATGTGGCCTTTTCGAGGTCGCCCGCCAAAACTTTTTCGGCAGCAGCGTTCCACCCGCCGCCGCCACATGATGTGTCCTCGGTGGATTCGGGGACATGCGATCTGGCGACCCTCCACCGTGGCCTCCCTCCGCCCTCCCTTCGTTTGTGAACTTTCTGGTTTTGGGGAGGGGGTTCAAGTTTTTGTTTGTTTTTTAAGACATCTGGTATCTGTCTTTTGTTGGGGGGGAATACTGTTGCGATCTGCTGCTCAGATCTTCACGTGTTTGTTTTTTCATTCTCTGTCTGACCCGTTTATTTCCTGTTTTTATCCATCACTATGGTTACACATCAGTCCACCTGCTAGTCTCGCCCCGCACACCTGCTAATAATTATCACCCTCCTATTTAAGCTCACCTTTTCTGTTCACTCATTCTCGGATCCTAATTTGCCCACGCGCATCAGTGACGACTCTCATCATTCGTATGTATTTTCTCGCTAGCTCTCACGCCAAGCCACTTTATTGTCTAGCTTTCATGCTAAATGTTTTGTTTACTCTTTTGTGTCCTCGTACCAAGTTTTAGTTTTCCTTGTTTTATCCTAGCTTTCACGCTAGCGTCTTTTGTTTACTTTTTTTCTTTACACCAGTATTTTTGTTCATAGACTTTTGTTATTAAATACCTTATATCTTACCTTTGCTGTGTTCTGCTTCGACGCATCCACGGGAAAACTACACCGGCATTACCATGCCGAAGAAGAGTCTTCACAATGAATGCATGAACAGTGATTGACCAATCTTGGTCCAACCCGTTGGTGCAGGGAGGTGGGACTTAAACAGAAGAATCTTTACTGTCTCTACCGGCATTTCCGGGCTATGGAGAGCAACTAAATATGAGCCGAACCCACCTCATTTTTGCACAAGTTTTTTTGTATATATCCTGTCTGCAGAAGTCTAAAAGACCCAGGTGTGCACACTGAACCAGGAATTATTCACACAAGAGCGTGGGTGCAGAAATAGAACAAAACCAAGTGCCTGTAACACGACATACAAGAGGGCATTGAACGCGGTCTTTGTCCTCCTTCTCCTGCCCAACCATCCGGCCTTTCGAGGCTCTTTGGTGGTGGATTTCCGTTCTGTGCAACGGCTGTTCCCTTTTTCAATAGCCGGGTTTATTGTCTTCATATTTGGGGCTGCGTTGTATGCATTTTGTCTAGGGGTGGGCAAATTAATGCGTTAATTACGCGTTAACTCATCAATCTATTAACCCGTGATCTTATCCTTTCGGTCATGACCCAAAGCTCATGACCATAGGTGAGGGTGGGAACGTAGATCGACCGGTAAATTGAGAGCTTTGCCTTCCGGCTCAGCTCCTTCTTCACCACGACAGATCGGTACAACGTCCGCATTACTGAAGACGCCGCACCGATCCGCCTGTCGATCTCACCATCCACTCTTCCCCCACTCGTGAACAAGACTCCTAGGTACTTGAACTCCTCCACTTGGGGCAGGGTCTCCTCCCCAACCCGGAGATGGCACTCCACCCTTTTCCGGGCGAGAACCATGGACTCGGACTTGGAGGTGCTGATTCTCATTCCGGTCGCTTCACACTCGGCTGCGAACCGATCCAGTGAGAGCTGAAGATCCCGGCCAGATGAAGCCATCAGGACCACATCATCTGCAAAAAGCAGAGACCTAATCCTGCGGTCACCAAACCGGAACCCCTCAACGCCTTAGGGTTAGGGTTTTGTTTCTAACCTGTTTTATTACTTTAATAAATCCTTTATTTCTCACCTTTTGCTGTGTTCTTGCCGACGCATCCTCGGAGGAACGAACCTGGCATCGCTATGCCAACCAGACTTTACATGAGCACATGAATCCTCAATTCAAAAGGACTGTTTGTTGTTTCTAAGACAGATTATTTGTTTGGGAAAATGAGCACAGTGAGAGGCAGAATATTGAAAGTAGAAAGATTTGGGGGACAAGAAGAGTCAATCACTAGGTGTGATAGTTAACCCCAAACCTGCCCCCGTCTCTTTCTTTATTAACAAGCTGCTCTGTCAGTACTGAGAAATAATCATAACGGGTTCCTTCTTCGCACTTTCTAGCCTGGCTGGTGAGAATGCAATCATTTGTTGAGTGTTGACTTGTCAGCCCCGTGGCTCTTATGTCTGTATTTGCCCGCTATCACATGCATTTTCGGGCATCATAATCAAGGTAGCGTGTTGTTTGATAGCGTCTCTGCAGGTCCTATGCAGGGTTACCTAGCAACAGGTTTGTGTGAGCGCTGATAAGAGGGGGCAGGTAGCAGCTTGTCCAAACTCTGTAATTACTTTAATGGAAGAAAAGCTTGCGGAGGTTTTTTTTTTTTTTAGGCCTTTTGAAATGAGATGTTCTTATTCAAACGGGGATAGCAGGTCCATTCTATGTGTCATACTTGAATATTTCGCCATATTGCCATATTTTTGCTGAAAGGATTTAGTAGAGAACATCCACGATAAAGTTAGCAACTTTTGGTTGCTAATAAAAAAGCCTTGCCTGTACCGGAAGTACCAGACAATGTGCGTGTGATGTCACGGGTTGTAGGGCTCCTCGCATCCTCACATTGTGTACAATCATGGCCACTAGTAGCTAGAGCGATTCGGACAGAGAACGCGACGATTTCCCTATTAATTTGAGCAAGGATGAAAGAATCGTGGATCAATCAATCAATGTTTACTTATATAGCCCCAAATCACAAGTGTCTCAAAGGGCTGCACAAACCACAACACAAACCACTACCACATCCTCGGTAGGCCCACATAAGGGCAAGGAAAACTCACACCCAGTGGGACGTCGGTGACAATGATGACTATGAGAACCTTGGAGAGGAGGAAAGCAATGGATGTCGAGCGGGTCTAACATGATACTGTGAAAGTTCAATCCATAATGGATCCAACACAGCCGCGAGAGTCCAGTCCAAGGCGGATCCAACACAGCAGCGAGAGTCCCGTTCACAGCGGAGCCAGCAGGAAACCATCCCAAGCGGAGGCGGATCAGCAGCGCAGAGATGTCCCCAGCCGATACACAGGCAAGCAGTACATGGCCACTGGATCGGACCGGACCCCCTCCACAAGGGTGAGTGGGACATAGGAGAAAAAGAAAAGAAACGGCAGATCAACTGGATGAGGAAATTTAGAGTGAAGGACTAGAACAAAATAAATAAAATAAAAAACAAAGTTTAAAAGAAAAAAGGTGATTGCATTGGGAGTGATTCAGATGATTTTAGACACATTTACTAGGATAATTCTGGGAAAGTTGGCCCTGCGATGAGGTGGTGACTTGTCCAGGGTGTACTCCGCCTTCCGCCTGATTGTAGCTGAGATAGGCACCAGCGCCCCTGCGACCCCGAAGGGAATAAGCGGTAGGAAATGGATGGATGGATGGATTGCATTGGGAGCGATTCAGATGTTTTTAGACACATTTACTAGGATAATTCTGGGAAAGTTGGCCCTGCGATGAGGTGGCGACTTGTCCAGGGTGTACTCCGCCTTCCGCCCGATTGTAGCTGAGATAGGCACCAGCGCCCCCCGCGACTCCAAAGGGAATAAGCGGTAGGAAATGGATGGATGGATTGATTCTGGGAAATCCCTTATCTTTTTATTGTTTTGCTAGTGTTTTAGTGAGTTAAATAGTACCTGATAGTCGGAGGGGTGTGGCCACCGGTGTGTTGACGCCAGTCTCTGAGGGAAGTCACGAAGCTGCAGAAGGACAGAAGCTCTGCTGATCTCCGGTAAGAGGCGACTTATTACCACAATTTTCTCACCGAAAACTGCCGGTTGACAAGTAGTCGGGATCCATGTTCGCTTGACCGCTCTGATCCATAGTAAAGCTTCACCTCCGGGAATTTTAAACAAGTAAACACCGTGTGTTTGTGTTAGCTAAAGGCTAAAAGCTTCCCACCTCCATCTTTCTACTTTGACTTCTCCATTATTAATTGAACAAATTGCAAAAGATTCAGCAACACAGATGTCCAGAATACTGTGTAATTATGCGATGAAAAGAGACGACTTTTAGCCATAAGTGGTGTTGGGCTAATATGTCCCCTCCAACCAATAACGTCACAAACACACGTCATCATACGCGACATTTTCAACAGGAAACTCCGCCGCAAATTTAAAATTGCAATTTAGTAAAGTAAAGCGGCCGTATTGGCATGTGTTGCAATGTTAATATTTCATCATTGATATATAAACTATCAGACTGCGTGGTCGCTAGTAGTGGCTTTCAGTAGGCCTTTAAGTGCTGACTGAAACTCTGCAAGATTGGCAGCAATCATGGAGCCCACCACTCTTTTTCACTCTACCTTTCATTTATGTCTCTCTTTACAACTCTGTGCAGTCTAAACGTATGCAAAGTGGGATTTCTGTTTTTGTACGTTCTATTTTTTGAGGTACATTTCCATTACATTTATCCTATGGCCGAACATTGCGTGAAACAAACTGGTCTGCTCTCCTGCACATCATTCAGTAAAATCCATCCATCCATCCATCATCTTCCGCTTATCCGAGGTCGGGTCGCGGGGGCAACAGCCTAAGCAGGGAAGCCCAGACTTCCCTCTCTCCAGCCACTTTGTCTAGCTCTTCCCGGGGGATCCCGAGGCGTTCCCAGGCCAGCCGGGAGACATAGTCTTCCCAACGTGTCCTGGGTCTTCCCCGTGGCCTCCTACCGGTTGGACGTGCCCTAAACACCTCCCTAGGGAGGCGTTCGGGTGGCATCCTGACCAGATGCCCGAACCACCTCATCTGGCTCCTCTCCATGTGGAGGAGCAGCGGCTTTACTTTGAGTTCCTCCCGGATGGCAGAGCTTCTCACCCTATCTCTAAGGGAGAGACCTGGAAACTCATTTGGGCCGCTTGTACCCGTGATCTTATCCTTTCGGTCATGACCCAAAGCTCATGACCATAGGTGAGGATGGGAACGTAGATCGATTGGTAAATTGAGAGCTTTGCCTTCCGGCTCAGCTCCTTCTTCACCACAACGGATCGATACAACGTCCGCATTACTGAAGACGCCGCACCGATCCGCCTGTCGATCTCACCATCCACTCTTCCCTCACTCGTGAACAAGACTCTAAAGTACTTGAACTCCTCCACTTGGGGCAGGGTCTCCTCCCCAACCACCGTCACGTCACTGGGGGGGAAAGAGCCTGAGCTAGTGCGCGAAGTCGAGAAATTCCGGCTGGATATAGTCGGACTCACTTCGACGCACAGCAAGGGCTCTGGAACCACTTCTCCCGAGAGGGATTCAGTAAAATATACAGCTGAATTTTTTTGGGGGTATTGTATACAAATCCCGTTTCCATATGAGTTGTGAAATTGTGTTAGATGTAAATATAAACAGAATACAATGATTTGCAAATCCTTTTCAAGCCATATTCAGTTGAATATGCTACAAAGACAACATATTTGATGTTCAAACTCATAAACATTTTTTTTTTGTGCAAATAATCATTAACTTTAGAATTTGATGCCAGCAACACGTGACAAAGAAGTTGGGAAAGGTGGCAATAAATACTGATAAAGTTGAGGAATGCTCATCAAACACTTATTTGGAACATCCCACAGGTGTGCAGGCTAATTGGGAACAGGTGGGTGCCATGATTGGCTATAAAAGCAGCTTCCATGAAATGCTAAGTAATTCACAAACAAGGATGGGGCGAGGTACACCCCTTTGTAAGCAAATTGTGGAACAGTTTTAGAACAACATTTCTCAACGAGCTATTGGAAGGAATTTAGGGATTTTACCATCGACGGTCTGTAAAATCATCAAAAAGTTCAGAGAATCTGGAGAAATCACTGCACGTAAGCGATGATATTACGGACTTTTGATCCCTCAGGCGGTACTGCATCAAAAACCGACATCAGTGTGTAAATGATATCACCACATGGGCTCAGGAAGACTTCATAAAACCACTGTCAGTAACTACAGTTGGTCGCTACATCTGTAAGTGCAAGATAAAACTCTACTATGCAAAGCCAAACCCATTTACAACAACATCCTGAAACACCGCTGGCTTGGCTGGGCCAGAGCTCATCTAAGATGGACTGATGCAAAGTGGAAAGGTATTCTGTGGTCTGACGAGTCCACATTTCAAATTATATTTGGAAACAGAGGAAAATAACCATCCGGATTGTTCCAGGCGCAAAAGCCAGCATGTGTGATGGTATGGGGGTGTATTAGTGCCCAAGGCATGGGTAACTTACACATCTGTGAAGGCACCATTAATGCTGAAAGGTACATACAGGTTTTGGAGCAACATATGTTGTCATCCAAGCAACGTTATTTCAGCAAGACAAGTGTTACAACAGCGTGGCTTCGTAAAAAAAGAGTGCAGGTATTTTCCTGGCCCGCCTGCAGTCCAGACCTGTCTCCCAGTGAAAATGTGTGAAGCGTAAAATAGGACAGCGGAGACCTCGACTGTTGAACGACTGAAGCTCTACATAAAACAAGAATGGGAAAGAATTCCACTTTCAAAGCTTCAACAATTAGTTTCCTCAGTTCCCAAACGTTTATTGAGTGTTGTTAAAAGAAGAGGTGATGTAACACAGTGGTGAACATGCCCTTTCCCAACTACTTTGGCACGTAAGTTAATTATTATTTGCAAAAAAAAAAAAATAAAGATCATGAGTTTGAACATCAAATATGTTGTCTTTGTAGCATATTCAACTGAATATGGCTTGAAAAGGATTTGCAAATCATTGTATTCTGTTTATATTTACATCTAACACAATTTCCCAACTCATATGGAAACGGGGTTTGAATAACAAACTGCAGTGAGTGCACATATTTATCATTCGTGAAAGCACTCCAGTTAATCATTTTCAGCGGAAAATAAAAGTGCTATCTTTAACACACGCAGTGTGTGGGATTAGATGCGGAATAGTTGGTGAGTCAGACATTGTGGGCCCAATGTGGGAGGAAGAAGAAGAGGAAGAGGCGTCGACGTACAGAAGATGTTTCTGCAGCCAGTTAAAGACGACACAATGTTGGAACTGTATTGAAATCATGTGACTGACACACGTATGGCGATACTTCTTTATTTTTCTTTGAATCGCTTCGCCGGCGTCAACCCACGCACCAGTCGGTCGCAGCGGCTTCATCAAAACACTAGTGCGACCCACTCATGTGCACGTGTTCGATATGTACCAGGAGATCGTGTGCTTGGCGATGCACGCAACACCTGATCCAGAACATACAGAAATGAGAACATGTGCCACACCTGATCCAGAACATACAGAAATGAGAACATGTGCCACACCTGATCCAGAACATACAGAAATGAGAACATGTGCAACACCTGATCCAGAACATACAGAAATGAGAACATGTGCAACACCTGATCCAGAACATACAGAAATGAGAACATGTGCAACACCTGATCCAGAACACACAGAAATGAGAACATGTGCAACACCTGATCCAGAACACACAAAAATGAGAACATGTGCAACACCTGATCCAGAACATACAGAAATGAGAACATGTGCAACACCTGATCCAGAACATACAGAAATGAGAACATGTGCAACACCTGATCCAGAACATACAGAAATGAGAACATGTGCAACACCTGATCCAGAACATACAGAAATGAGAACATGTGCAACACCTGATCCAGAACATACAGAAATGAGAACATGTGCAACACCTGATCCAGAACATACAGAAATGAGAACATGTGCAACACCTGATCCAGAACATACAGAAATGAGAACATGTGCAACACCTGATCCAGAACATACAGAAATGAGAACATGTGCAACACCTGATCCAGAACACACAGAAATGAGAACATGTGCAACACCTGATCCAGAACACACAGAAATGAGAACATGTGCAACACCTGATCCAGAACATACAGAAATGAGAACATGTGCAACACCTAATCCAGAACATACAGAAATGAGAACATGTGCAACACCTGATCCAGAACATACAGAAATGAGAACATGTGCAACACCTGATCCAGAACATACAGAAATGAGAACATGTGCAACACCTGATCCAGAACACACAGAAATGAGAACATGTGCAACACCTGATCCAGAACATACAGAAATGAGAACATGTGCAACACCTGATCCAGAACATACAGAAATGAGAACATGTGCAACACCTGATCCAGAACATACAGAAATGAGAACATGTGCAACACCTGATCCAGAACATACAGAAATGAGAACATGTGCAACACCTGATCCAGAACACACAGAAATGAGAACATGTGCAACACCTGATCCAGAACATACAGAAATGAGAACATGTGCAACACCTGATCCAGAACACACAGAAATGAGAACATGTGCAACACCTGATCCAGAACATACAGAAATGAGAACATGTGCAACACCTGATCCAGAACATACAGAAATGAGAACATGTGCAACACCTAATCCAGAACATACAGAAATGAGAACATGTGCAACACCTGATCCAGAACACACAGAAATGAGAACATGTGCAACACCTGATCCAGAACACACAGAAATGAGAACATGTGCAACACCTGATCCAGAACATACAGAAATGAGAACATGTGCAACACCTGATCCAGAACATACAGAAATGAGAACATGTGCAACACCTAATCCAGAACATACAGAAATGAGAACATGTGCAACACCTGATCCAGAACACACAGAAATGAGAACATGTGCAACACCTGATCCAGAACACACAGAAATGAGAACATGTGCAACACCTGATCCAGAACATACAGAAATGAGAACATGTGCAACACCTGATCCAGAACATACAGAAATGAGAACATGTGCAACACCTGATCCAGAACATACAGAAATGAGAACATGTGCAACACCTGGTCCAGAACATACAGAAATGAGAACATGTGCAACACCTGATCCAGAACATACAGAAATGAGAACATGTGCAACACCTGATCCAGAACATACAGAAATGAGAACATGTGCAACACCTGATCCAGAACATACAGAAATGAGAACATGTGCAACACCTGGTCCAGAACATACAGAAATGAGAACATGTGCAACACCTAATCCAGAACATACAGAAATGAGAACATGTGCAACACCTGATCCAGAACATACAGAAATGAGAACATGTGCAACACCTGATCCAGAACACACAGAAATGAGAACATGTGCAACACCTGATCCAGAACATACAGAAATGAGAACATGTGCAACACCTGATCCAGAACATACAGAAATGAGAACATGTGCAACACCTAATCCAGAACATACAGAAATGAGAACATGTGCAACACCTGATCCAGAACATACAGAAATGAGAACATGTGCAACACCTAATCCAGAACATACAGAAATGAGAACATGTGCAACACCTGATCCAGAACACACAGAAATGAGAACATGTGCAACACCTGATCCAGAACACACAGAAATGAGAACATGTGCAACACCTGATCCAGAACATACAGAAATGAGAACATGTGCAACACCTAATCCAGAACACACAGAAATGAGAACATGTGCAACACCTGATCCAGAACATACAGAAATGAGAACATGTGCAACACCTGATCCAGAACATACAGAAATGAGAGCATGTGCAACACCTGATCCAGAACATACAGAAATGAGAACATGTGCAACACCTGATCCAGAACATACAGAAATGAGAACATGTGCAACACCTGATCCAGAACATACAGAAATGAGAACATGTGCAACACCTGATCCAGAACATACAGAAATGAGAACATGTGCAACACCTGATCCAGAACATACAGAAATGAGAACATGTGCAACACCTGGTCCAGAACATACAGAAATGAGAACATGTGCAACACCTGATCCAGAACATACAGAAATGAGAACATGTGCAACACCTGATCCAGAACATACAGAAATGAGAACATGTGCAACACCTGATCCAGAACATACAGAAATGAGAACATGTGCAACACCTAATCCAGAACATACAGAAATGAGAACATGTGCAACACCTGATCCAGAACATACAGAAATGAGAACATGTGCAACACCTAATCCAGAACATACAGAAATGAGAACATGTGCAACACCTGATCCAGAACACACAGAAATGAGAACATGTGCAACACCTGATCCAGAACACACAGAAATGAGAACATGTGCAACACCTGATCCAGAACATACAGAAATGAGAACATGTGCAACACCTAATCCAGAACATACAGAAATGAGAACATGTGCAACACCTGATCCAGAACATACAGAAATGAGAACATGTGCAACACCTAATCCAGAACATACAGAAATGAGAACATGTGCAACACCTGATCCAGAACACACAGAAATGAGAACATGTGCAACACCTGATCCAGAACACACAGAAATGAGAACATGTGCAACACCTGATCCAGAACATACAGAAATGAGAACATGTGCAACACCTAATCCAGAACACACAGAAATGAGAACATGTGCAACACCTGATCCAGAACATACAGAAATGAGAACATGTGCAACACCTGATCCAGAACACACAGAAATGAGAACATGTGCAACACCTGATCCAGAACATACAGAAATGAGAACATGTGCAACACCTAATCCAGAACATACAGAAATGAGAACATGTGCAACACCTGATCCAGAACACACAGAAATGAGAACATGTGCAACACCTGATCCAGAACACACAGAAATGAGAACATGTGCAACACCTGATCCAGAACATACAGAAATGAGAACATGTGCAACACCTGATCCAGAACATACAGAAATGAGAACATGTGCAACACCTGATCCAGAACATACAGAAATGAGAACATGTGCAACACCTGGTCCAGAACATACAGAAATGAGAACATGTGCAACACCTGATCCAGAACATACAGAAATGAGAACATGTGCAACACCTGATCCAGAACATACAGAAATGAGAACATGTGCAACACCTGATCCAGAACACACAGAAATGAGAACATGTGCAACACCTGATCCAGAACATACAGAAATGAGAACATGTGCAACACCTGATCCAGAACAAACAGAAATGAGAACATGTGCAACACCTGATCCAGAACACACAGAAATGAGAACATGTGCAACACCTGATCCAGAACATACAGAAATGAGAACATGTGCAACACCTAATCCAGAACATACAGAAATGAGAACATGTGCAACACCTGATCCAGAACATACAGAAATGAGAACATGTGCAACACCTGATCCAGAACATACAGAAATGAGAACATGTGCAACACCTGATCCAGAACACACAGAAATGAGAACATGTGCAACACCTGATCCAGAACACACAGAAATGAGAACATGTGCAACACCTGATCCAGAACATACAGAAATGAGAACATGTGCAACACCTAATCCAGAACATACAGAAATGAGAACATGTGCAACACCTGATCCAGAACATACAGAAATGAGAACATGTGCAACACCTGATCCAGAACACACAGAAATGAGAACATGTGCAACACCTGATCCAGAACATACAGAAATGAGAACATGTGCAACACCTGATCCAGAACATACAGAAATGAGAACATGTGCAACACCTGATCCAGAACATACAGAAATGAGAACATGTGCAACACCTAATCCAGAACATACAGAAATGAGAACATGTGCAACACCTGATCCAGAACATACAGAAATGAGAACATGTGCAACACCTAATCCAGAACATACAGAAATGAGAACATGTGCAACACCTGATCCAGAACACACAGAAATGAGAACATGTGCAACACCTGATCCAGAACACACAGAAATGAGAACATGTGCAACACCTGATCCAGAACATACAGAAATGAGAACATGTGCAACACCTAATCCAGAACACACAGAAATGAGAACATGTGCAACACCTGATCCAGAACATACAGAAATGAGAACATGTGCAACACCTAATCCAGAACATACAGAAATGAGAACATGTGCAACACCTGATCCAGAACATACAGAAATGAGAACATGTGCAACACCTGATCCAGAACATACAGAAATGAGAACATGTGCAACACCTGATCCAGAACATACAGAAATGAGAACATGTGCAACACCTGATCCAGAACATACAGAAATGAGAACATGTGCAACACCTGATCCAGAACATACAGAAATGAGAACATGTGCAACACCTGATCCAGAACATACAGAAATGAGAACATGTGCAACACCTGATCCAGAACATACAGAAATGAGAACATGTGCAACACCTGATCCAGAACATACAGAAATGAGAACATGTGCAACACCTGGTCCAGAACATACAGAAATGAGAACATGTGCAACACCTGATCCAGAACATACAGAAATGAGAACATGTGCAACACCTGATCCAGAACATACAGAAATGAGAACATGTGCAACACCTGATCCAGAACATACAGAAATGAGAACATGTGCAACACCTGATCCAGAACACACAGAAATGAGAACATGTGCAACACCTGATCCAGAACACACAGAAATGAGAACATGTGCAACACCTGATCCAGAACACACAGAAATGAGAACATGTGCAACACCTAATCCAGAACACACAGAAATGAGAACATGTGCAACACCTGATCCAGAACATACAGAAATGAGAACATGTGCAACACCTGATCCAGAACACACAGAAATGAGAACATGTGCAACACCTGATCCAGAACATACAGAAATGAGAACATGTGCAACACCTGATCCAGAACATACAGAAATGAGAACATGTGCAACACCTGATCCAGAACATACAGAAATGAGAACATGTGCAACACCTGATCCAGAACATACAGAAATGAGAACATGTGCAACACCTGATCCAGAACACACAGAAATGAGAACATGTGCAACACCTGATCCAGAACACACAGAAATGAGAACATGTGCAACACCTGATCCAGAACATACAGAAATGAGAACATGTGCAACACCTGATCCAGAACATACAGAAATGAGAACATGTGCAACACCTGATCCAGAACACACAGAAATGAGAACATGTGCAACACCTGATCCAGAACACACAAAAATGAGAACATGTGCAACACCTGATCCAGAACATACAGAAATGAGAACATGTGCAACACCTGATCCAGAACATACAGAAATGAGAACATGTGCAACACCTGATCCAGAACATACAGAAATGAGAACATGTGCAACACCTGATCCAGAACATACAGAAATGAGAACATGTGCAACACCTGATCCAGAACATACAGAAATGAGAACATGTGCAACACCTGATCCAGAACATACAGAAATGAGAACATGTGCAACACCTGATCCAGAACATACAGAAATGAGAACATGTGCAACACCTGATCCAGAACATACAGAAATGAGAACATGTGCAACACCTGATCCAGAACACACAGAAATGAGAACATGTGCAACACCTGATCCAGAACACACAGAAATGAGAACATGTGCAACACCTGATCCAGAACATACAGAAATGAGAACATGTGCAACACCTGATCCAGAACATACAGAAATGAGAACATGTGCAACACCTGATCCAGAACACACAGAAATGAGAACATGTGCAACACCTGATCCAGAACACACAGAAATGAGAACATGTGCAACACCTGATCCAGAACATACAGAAATGAGAACATGTGCAACACCTGATCCAGAACATACAGAAATGAGAACATGTGCAACACCTGATCCAGAACACACAGAAATGAGAACATGTGCAACACCTGATCCAGAACACACAGAAATGAGAACATGTGCAACACCTGATCCAGAACACACAGAAATGAGAACATGTGCAACACCTGATCCAGAACATACAGAAATGAGAACATGTGCAACACCTAATCCAGAACATACAGAAATGAGAACATGTGCAACACCTGATCCAGAACATACAGAAATGAGAACATGTGCAACACCTGATCCAGAACATACAGAAATGAGAACATGTGCAACACCTGGTCCAGAACATACAGAAATGAGAACATGTGCAACACCTGATCCAGAACATACAGAAATGAGAACATGTGCAACACCTGATCCAGAACATACAGAAATGAGAACATGTGCAACACCTGATCCAGAACACACAGAAATGAGAACATGTGCAACACCTGATCCAGAACATACAGAAATGAGAACATGTGCAACACCTGATCCAGAACATACAGAAATGAGAACATGTGCAACACCTAATCCAGAACATACAGAAATGAGAACATGTGCAACACCTGATCCAGAACACACAGAAATGAGAACATGTGCAACACCTGATCCAGAACACACAGAAATGAGAACATGTGCAACACCTGATCCAGAACATACAGAAATGAGAACATGTGCAACACCTAATCCAGAACATACAGAAATGAGAACATGTGCAACACCTGATCCAGAACATACAGAAATGAGAACATGTGCAACACCTGATCCAGAACACACAGAAATGAGAACATGTGCAACACCTGATCCAGAACATACAGAAATGAGAACATGTGCAACACCTGATCCAGAACATACAGAAATGAGAACATGTGCAACACCTGATCCAGAACATACAGAAATGAGAACATGTGCAACACCTAATCCAGAACATACAGAAATGAGAACATGTGCAACACCTGATCCAGAACATACAGAAATGAGAACATGTGCAACACCTAATCCAGAACATACAGAAATGAGAACATGTGCAACACCTGATCCAGAACACACAGAAATGAGAACATGTGCAACACCTGATCCAGAACATACAGAAATGAGAACATGTGCAACACCTAATCCAGAACACACAGAAATGAGAACATGTGCAACACCTGATCCAGAACACACAGAAATGAGAACATGTGCAACACCTGATCCAGAACATACAGAAATGAGAACATGTGCAACACCTGGTCCAGAACATACAGAAATGAGAACATGTGCAACACCTGATCCAGAACATACAGAAATGAGAACATGTGCAACACCTGGTCCAGAACACACAGAAATGAGAACATGTGCAACACCTGATCCAGAACATACAGAAATGAGAACATGTGCAACACCTGATCCAGAACACACAGAAATGAGAACATGTGCAACACCTGATCCAGAACATACAGAAATGAGAACATGTGCAACACCTGATCCAGAACATACAGAAATGAGAACATGTGCAACACCTGATCCAGAACATACAGAAATGAGAACATGTGCAACACCTGGTCCAGAACACACAGAAATGAGAACATGTGCAACACCTGATCCAGAACATACAGAAATGAGAACATGTGCAACACCTGATCCAGAACACACAGAAATGAGAACATGTGCAACACCTGATCCAGAACATACAGAAATGAGAACATGTGCAACACCTGATCCAGAACATACAGAAATGAGAACATGTGCAACACCTGATCCAGAACATACAGAAATGAGAACATGTGCAACACCTGATCCAGAACACACAGAAATGAGAACATGTGCAACACCTGATCCAGAACACACAGAAATGAGAACATGTGCAACACCTGGTCCAGAACATACAGAAATGAGAACATGTGCAACACCTGATCCAGAACACACAGAAATGAGAACATGTGCAACACCTGATCCAGAACATACAGAAATGAGAACATGTGCAACACCTGATCCAGAACACACAGAAATGAGAACATGTGCAACACCTGATCCAGAACATACAGAAATGAGAACATGTGCAACACCTGATCCAGAACATACAGAAATGAGAACATGTGCAACACCTGATCCAGAACACACAGAAATGAGAACATGTGCAACACCTGATCCAGAACACACAGAAATGAGAACATGTGCAACACCTGATCCAGAACATACAGAAATGAGAACATGTGCAACACCTAATCCAGAACACACAGAAATGAGAACATGTGCAACACCTGATCCAGAACATACAGAAATGAGAACATGTGCAACACCTGATCCAGAACATACAGAAATGAGAACATGTGCAACACCTGATCCAGAACACACAGAAATGAGAACATGTGCAACACCTGATCCAGAACATACAGAAATGAGAACATGTGCAACACCTGATCCAGAACATACAGAAATGAGAACATGTGCAACACCTGATCCAGAACACACAGAAATGAGAACATGTGCAACACCTGATCCAGAACATACAGAAATGAGAACATGTGCAACACCTGATCCAGAACATACAGAAATGAGAACATGTGCAACACCTGATCCAGAACATACAGAAATGAGAACATGTGCAACACCTGATCCAGAACATACAGAAATGAGAACATGTGCAACACCTGATCCAGAACATACAGAAATGAGAACATGTGCAACACCTAATCCAGAACACACAGAAATGAGAACATGTGCAACACCTGATCCAGAACATACAGAAATGAGAACATGTGCAACACCTGATCCAGAACATACAGAAATGAGAACATGTGCAACACCTGATCCAGAACACACAGAAATGAGAACA
This sequence comes from Nerophis ophidion, assembly GCF_033978795.1. NCBI lineage: Eukaryota > Metazoa > Chordata > Actinopteri > Syngnathiformes > Syngnathidae > Nerophis > Nerophis ophidion. The sequence continues at coordinate 78,460,929 of NC_084615.1, forward strand.
TGTGCAACACCTGATCCAGAACATACAGAAATGAGAACATGTGCAACACCTGATCCAGAACATACAGAAATGAGAACATGTGCAACACCTGATCCAGAACATACAGAAATGAGAACATGTGCAACACCTGATCCAGAACATACAGAAATGAGAACATGTGCAACACCTGATCCAGAACATACAGAAATGAGAACATGTGCAACACCTGATCCAGAACACACAGAAATGAGAACATGTGCAACACCTGATCCAGAACATACAGAAATGAGAACATGTGCAACACCTGATCCAGAACATACAGAAATGAGAACATGTGCAACACCTGATCCAGAACATACAGAAATGAGAACATGTGCAACACCTGATCCAGAACATACAGAAATGAGAACATGTGCAACACCTGATCCAGAACATACAGAAATGAGAACATGTGCAACACCTGATCCAGAACACACAGAAATGAGAACATGTGCAACACCTGATCCAGAACATACAGAAATGAGAACATGTGCAACACCTGATCCAGAACATACAGAAATGAGAACATGTGCAACAGCTATAAACTGCAGTGGCGGGCCGAGCGTTTCCCACCTGGGCCTTCAGTGAAGTCCGACTTCAATGGTAACCTCTCAAATGACCACAAGTGATGTCACCACATGACCATTGCTGGAAAAATACTATACAGAAAACACATTTACGCACGACTTGTATCAAATCACATCAACAGTGTAGAAAACGGGTTATTTTCTGCCGCATTTAAAAATCCATTAAAGGGGAACATTATCACAATTTCTGAAGGGTTAAAACCAGAGGTGGGTAGAGTAGCCAGAAATTGTACTCAAGTAAGAGTACAGTTACTTTAGAGATGTATTACTCAAGTAAAAGTAAGGAGTAGTCACCCAAATATTTACTGGAGTAAAAGTAAAAAGTATGTTGTGAAAAAACTACTCAAGTACTGAGTAACTGATGAGTAACCTGATTACGGCGACAAATAATGCACAAAAACATAAAAATAGCAATGAGCAAATTCAGAGCCAGGAATATCTCTTAAGCAACTAAAACAATAATATATATTAAATATAGTACATTAAAATAAAATAAAATGGCATATTGAGCCACAATAACTTAACAGCACCATAGGCTTAGTAGGCATTCATTGATTTGATTGATTGATTAAAACTTATATTAGTAGATTGCACAGTACAGTACATATTCCCTACAATTGACCACTAAATGGTAACACCCCAATAAGTTTTTCAACGTTTATCAATTACTTAATAAATGACCAAGTCGAGGTGATCTACCTCATATATACATATACATTTATATATATACATGTATATACATACATTTATATATACAGTACATGATTTATATTTATTTATTTTGCCGTTTTTGTTGACATGTCAAAGGTGTTTTGATGAATATACATGCATGTTTAACATATAGATTCCTATCTTTAATGAAGACAATAATATAAGTTGGTGTATTACCTGATTCTGATGACTTGCATTGATTGGAATCAGACGTCCACATTTTCAAATGGAGGGGAAAAAAAGTTCCTCCTTCCTGTCTAATACCACATGAAAGTGGTTGGTTTTTGGCATCTTATTTGTCCAGCTTCCATATTCCTTTTTTATACACTTTACAAGAAATACATTGGCGGCAAACTCCGTAGCTTGCTAGCTTGTTTGCGCTGGCTTTCGGAGACTCTTATTTTGTTAACGCAGGAGCGATGGATCGGCGCTTTTATTGTGAAGACAGGAACTGTGCGATCAGTCTTTAGGCTTTTGACGGGAAGTACGGTTGAAATAAAAAGTGTCTTTTTTACTTTACATTTTTGATTGATTGATTGAAACTTTTATTAGTAGATTGCACAGTGCAGTACATATTCTGTACAATTGACCACTAAATGGTAACACCCCAATAAGTTTGTCAACATGTTTAAGTCGGGTTTTACGTATCACGGTCATGTGACCGCCTGGCTCTGTTTGATTGGTCCAACATCACCAGTGACTGCATGTGATTGGTGAAACTCAGGCATGTGTAGATTCTACTTTGAAGCTCTGTCATTAACCAAAACAAACATTTACAGATCGATTAAAAAAAAAGTAACGAGTAGCGAGCTTAATGTAAATAAATGGAGCGGAGTAAGAGTAGCGTTTCTTCTCTATAAATATACTCAAGTAAAAGTAAAAGTATAATGCATAAAAACTACTCGTAGAAGTACAATTTATCCCAAAAGTTACTCAAGTAAATGTAACGGAGTAAATGTAGCGTGTTACTACCCACCTCTGGTTATAACCAATAAAAATCAGTTCCCAGTGGCTTATTTTATATTTCGAAGTTTTTCTCAAAAATTTACCCATCACACATATCCCGAAAAACGGCTTCATAGTGCCTGATTTTAACCGTGGTTCTATCCACCCGTCCATTATCCTGTGACGTCACAGCGTGATCACACAGAAACAAACATGGCGGATAGCACAGAAAGGTATAGCGTTTTTAGCTCGGATTCAGACTCTGATTTCAGTGCCATAAGCGATTCAACAGATTACGCATGTATTGGAACGGATGGTTGGAGTGTGGAGGCAGGTAGCGAAAACGAAATTGAAGAAGAAACTGAAGCTATTGAGCCATATCAAGACAGACAGCTGCACGGGAGGAAGCGAGGACGAATTCGGCAATCACCTTCTAACCAACGATTGGTATGTGTTTGTTTGGCATTAAATCTGAGTGGAGGGAAAGGCTGTATGCAAATATAGCTACAAATGAGGCATAATGATGCAATATGTACATACAGCTAGCCTAAATAGCATGTTAGCATCGATTAGCTGGGTATTTGTTCTGTTGTGTTTATGTTGTGTTACGGTGCATATATTGTAGCGTCCCGAAAAAGTTCATGCTGCAAGGGGTTCTGGGTATTTGTTCTGTTGTGTTTATGTTGTGTTACGGTGCGTATATTGTAGCGTCCCGAAAAAGTTCATGCTGCAAGGGGTTCTGGGTATTTGTTTTGTTGTGTTTGTGTTGTGTTACGGTGCGTATATTGTAGCGTCCCAAAAAAGTTCATGCTGCAAGGGGTTCTGGGTATTTGTTCTGTTGTGTTTATGTTGTGTTACGGTGCGTATATTGTAACGTCCCGAAAAAGTTCATGCTGCAAGGGGTTCTGGGTATTTGTTCTGTTGTGTTTATGTTGTGTTACGGTGCGTATATTGTAACGTCCCGAAAAAGTTCATGCTGCAAGGGGTTCTGGGTATTTGTTCTGTTGTGTTTATGTTGTGTTACGGTGCGTATATTGTAACGTCCCGAAAAAGTTCATGCTGCAAGGGGTTCTGGGTATTTGTTCTGTTGTGTTTATGTTGTGTTACGGTGCGTATATTGTAACGTCCCGAAAAAGTTCATGCTGCAAGGGGTTCTGGGTATTTGTTCTGTTGCGTTTATGTTGTGTTACGGTGCGTATATTGTAGCGTCCCGAAAAAGTTCATGCTGCAAGGGGTTCTGGGTATTTGTTCTGTTGTGTTTGTGTTGTGTTATGGTGCGTATATTGTAGCGTCCCAAAAAAGTTCATGCTGCAAGGGGTTCTGGGTATTTGTTCTGTTGTGTTACGGCGCGGATGTTCTCCCGAAATGTGTGTCATTCTTGTTTGGTGTGGGTTGACAGTGGGGCGCATATGTGTAACTTTTAAAGTTGTTTATACGGCCACCCTCAATGTGACCCGTATGGCTGTTGACCAAGTATGCATTCCATTCACTTATGTGTGCATAAAATCCACATATATCATGCAACTTGGTCGCCCCGCTGTTTGTATGAAGGAAAAGTGGACGTGACGACAGGTTGTAGAGGACACTAAAGGCAGCGCCTTTAAGTCACGCCTCCAATATCGTTGTCCGGGTGGAAATTGGAAGAAATTCGGGAGAATGGTTGGCCTGGGAGATTTTTGGCAAGGGAACTGAAATTTGGGAGTTTCACGGGAAAATCGGGAGGGTTGGCAAGTATGGACGCAGGTTCCCTCTAGTTTTAAATAAAGGCCTGATACTCTCTGCACATGACTGTACAAACACTCCCGGCAATGATTTGAGAAATCTTGATTGCATCTGTCAGTCCCGGCTTCCTCCTGGCTTTGTCTTGGCAACATAACTGTTGTGCCAGAGGGAGTTAGCCGGGAGCCAAGGTGTCAGACTGGCTGCAAATCACGCGGGCTATTTGGTGATTGTTCTCTACGTCCGGAGCCAACTGGGACCCAAAGTGTTTAAGTAATGAGAGGCGGACGCTCGCTTCTTGACGAGGCTGAGAAAATAACACAGCCAGATGTTTACGAGGGAAGCCATGCCTACGTCACATTGGAAGCGGTCCCTAAATTGTGTGGATCCAGCGAACCTTTGGTTGCTGTTTTAGGCCTTTATGTTCATCAAAGTGGAGGCAACATTTGAAGGGCAACAGTTTATTTTGCCCAAACCAGGGGTAGGGAACCTATGGTTCTAGAGCCAGATGTGGCTCTTTTGATGACTGCATCTGGATCTCGGATAAATCTGAGCTGACATTACTTAACATGATAAGTAATGAATAATTCCACTTGAAAAAATACCGTAATTATTTTAGAGGTGGAAATATTTGGGTACCTTACGATTCGATTCAACACGTGTCTTGTAATACATAATTTGGTATATACATTTTACTCAAACTTTTTCAACACAAAAGCTCCTCTTGGCCGCTGGCATATGATTTTAATTTTTTTTATTTACAAAAATCCCAGATTTAGACTTGTATTTCCTTGAATTGCCGCCGGGGCGCTAATCAATTTAAAACCTCTTCTCACTCCGGCGCTTACCAAATGCATGCAGTAAAGGCAAGCATGCGCTTATTAATTTGAGTGTGATGTAAGGAGACCATCATGAAAAGCACATTTAATTAAAAAAAAAAACTTTATTATGGTCTTACCTATACTTATAAATGAAGTCCATGCGCAGCTCCTTCTGATCAAAAGCATCGATAACTTGTTCATAGAAGTCTTCCTTATCTTTCTTCAGTTTTAAAAGTCTCTCTGTCTCGATGGAGATCTCCCTTTATTACCTCCTGCTCCGATTGAAAGTCCAGTTTAGAAAACTGTTTTATTTTAGATATGTAATCCTCCATGTTAAAAGTGCAAGCGAGAGGAAAAAATAAACGATCGCTGCTCACTCTTGCTGCTTGTTGTCACTTCTTCTGCAGCCGAGTAGTCGCAAGAAGGATCACTAGCGTCCTCTACCACCAGGAGGCGGGAGCCATTTAGTGACTCATATTTGACACACGCAGCTACGTTATGTTAATAAAACATAGGTGCTTACTGTTCTTTTCAGCATATTCAATAGCTTGGACCTTAAATCCTACTGAATAGCTCTTAATCTTCTTCCCTTTATGCGATTTCAAATGATTGAAATCAGCCTCCTCCATTTTGAAAATGTTAACAGGTGAAGTGTCACTCGTGACGTGACGAGTTTGACCCGGTGGAAATTCTAGACATGCGCTAATAAAGATAATATTTTGCGAAACGAGTTTGACCTAGTAGTAATTTTAGGCAGGCGCAGACTTTAGTGATCCACAAGGAAAATTGTTCGACACAGTAGCTCAGTTTCAAAAGATGAAAAGGGTAAGGATGGAAAGGATAATGCAGGTATTAAGTAGACAAAAAATTTACCACAGTAGCAATATATAACATATATGTAATATCTATATTATATATACAGTTTATAATATATACTAATATATTATATTATATTATATGTTTATTTAATGTATACAATATATAACAAATCCCAATTACCATGTACAATAGTACAGTATATATTACAGCTGCAGCAAGAATAAAAAAATAACAATAAAAATATAAAAAACAAAAAGTTAATCTAGTTAAAGAAATTCGAGGAAACCAACCTCCAACCCAATCCGAGTTTTAAAATACTTAGAGTAGAAGTTTACAAAGCTATTGAGAAAACATAAAAATATCATACTAAAAAAGAAAACAGTAACATTTGCAACAGTATCAATAATAACAATTATAGCAAAAAATACGTATTTAATGTTTTTAATCCAAAAAAGGATTCTTTAAAAAAAATAATATTTTGTCAAAAAAAAAAAAAATTAATTCAGTCTCAAAAATTTTGAATCGATTTAGAAGCAGAATAAATAAAAATTGCGATTTAAATGGAAATGTTTTATTTTTTTTGATCATCCTGTATCTAGTAAACTTTATTATTTTCCGTCAAGCAACAAAATACTCCAAATATTTGTTTTTTAAGGGGGCTATCAAAAATAAATAAAGTAAATAATACTAACACATCCATCCATTTTCTACCGCTTATTCCCTTTCGGGGTCGCGGGGGGCGCTGGCGCCTATCTCAGCTACAATCGGGCGGAAGGCGGGGTACACCCTGGACAAGTCGCTACCTCATCGCAGGGCCAAAATACTAACACAGACACTTGTAAACGTGTTAGCATAATCCATCCATCCATCCATTTACTACCGCTTATTCCCTTTTGGAGTCGCGGGGGGCGCTGGCACCTATCTCAGCTACAATCAGGCGGAAGGCGGGGTACACCCTGGACAAGTCGCCACCTCATCGCGGGGCCAAAATACTAACACAGACACTTGTAAACATGTTAGCATAATAGCTAATGCTAAATACATTTCAATAAGACATAAAAATATGCATGAAAACCCTCCTCGAGACATCACATATTATTTGCTTGATTGAGAAGTGTATTGACATCTTAAAGAATTGAATCCATGTAAAGCTTTAAAAAAGGCAAATGGATGGCACAAAAAGCCAAAATGCTTGTTTCTATTGTGGTCCATAGGACACATGGGATGGTTTAGTAAGTGAATAGTTTTAGTTATATTTTAACCACCTTGACTTACAATTTCAAAGCAAGTTATACATTTTTATTTACAAATATTACCCGAGGGCAGCAAGATAAAAACGAGTTTGACACCCCTGCTGCAAAGTCCATAGGTGGCATACTGGCACGACTCGAGGAAATCCAATGAAGGTAATAGATTCTTCCTAATTTAATCTCGTCGTTACATGTTGTCTTAATTAGTGGGGACACCGGTGCCATTGCATCAGCTGCACGTCGCATGCAGCCAGATGGCCTGCACATCCAACGCCAACGCTTCAGGCCGCATTTATCACGCATCTTAGAGCAGCCTCTTTTAAATGTTTTGAGTACATTTCATATGATTTTTTTTAAATTTAACTGAACATATGAAGACGAAATTGAACAAATGATAATGTGTGACTATTCACTTACCATATTTCCCGGACTACAAGGTGCTTGTTTTCCCTCAAAAACACTGCGCCTAATGTACGGAATAATTCTGGTTTTGTTTACCAGCCTTGAAGCCATTTTATTTGGTACATGGTGAAATGATAAGTGTGAGCAGTAGATGGCAGTCAAACATAAGAGATATGTGTAGACTGCAATATAATGGCAGTCACACACAAGAGATAGGTGTAGATTGCTAGACGACAACATTTTACACGTTCCATTGAAAATATAGAAAATTACACACGGCGCTCAAAAATCTATCAAAATGTTTTAGTACAACTTTGGTAAGCTATGAAGCCGCACCGTTTGATGGATTGTACTGTGCTTCAACATACTAGTATTATTATGGTGTGTGTACAAGGTAAGACATATTATCTGGCGTTTTGCTGTGCAATATTATGCAAAAGCAACTTTTCTTACCTTCTGGTCCCTGCTGTTTGGTATTTGGGATCTGCATAAGTCCTGAAATATTGCGGGCTTCCGCCATTGTAGTCCGCGAAAACAGCATAGTCGAGAGCATAAAAAAACCTGTTAACACATTTCCAAATACAGTTTTTAACATTAAGAAAAGCCTTGCAGAAATGAAATGGTCAACAAAAGCACTTTGAAGATTCTAGCGGGAACTCTCATTCAACCCTTCTTCGATTACACTTGCACCTCCTGGTACCCCTGCACCTCCAAAACCCTCAAATCTAGACTCCAAACATCCCAGAACAAGCTACTCCGGTTACTTTTAGACCTCCACCCCAGATCACACCTCACTCCAACCCACTTCTCCAAAGTGGGCTGGCTCAGGGTGGAGGACAGAGTCAAACAACTTGCACTGAGCCTGGTCTATAAAATCCGCTACACCTCCTTGATACCGAAGTACATGTCAAACTACTTCCTTAACGTAAATGACCACCATAACCACAACACCAGGGGGAGCTCCACAAACCACGTTAAACCCAGATTCCCATCTAACAAAGGTCTTAACTCATTCTCTTTCTTCCATCCATCATCTTCCGCTTATCCGAGGTCGGGTCGCGGGGGCAGCAGCCTAAGCAGGGAAGCCCAGACTTCCCTATCTCCAGCCACTTCGTCTAGCTCTTCCCGGGGGATCCCGAGGCGTTCCCAGGCCAGCCGGGAGACATAGTCTTTCCAACGGTTCCTGGGTCTTCCCCGTGGCCTCCTACCAGCTGGACGTGCCCTAAACACATCCCTAGGGAGGCGTTCGGGTGGCATCCTGACCAGATGCCCGAACCACCTCATCTGGCTCCTCTCGATGTGGAGGAGCAGCGGCTTTACTTTGAGTTCCTCCCGGATGGCAGAGCTTCTCACCCTATCTCTAAGGGAGAGCCCCGCCACCCGGCGGAGGAAACTCATTTCGGCCGCTTGTACCCGTGATCTTATCCTTTCGGTCATGACCCAAAGCTCATGACCATAGGTGAGGATGGGAACGTAGATCGACCGGTAAATTGAGAGCTTTGCCTTCCGGCTCAGCTCCTTCTTCACCACAACGGATCGATACAACGTCCGCATTACTGAAGACGCCGCACCGATCCGCCTGTCGATCTCACGATCCACTCTTCCCCCACTCGTGAACAAGACTCCTAGGTACTTGAACTCCTCCACTTGGGGCAGGGTCTCCTCCCCAACCCGGAGATGGCACTCCACCCTTTTCCGGGCGAGAACCATGGACTCGGACTTGGAGGTGCTGATTCTCATTCCAGTCGCTTCACACTCGGCTGCGAACCGATCCAGTGAGAGCTGAAGATCCCGGCCAGATGAAGCCATCAGGACTACATCATCTGCAAAAAGCAGAGACCTAATCCCGTGGCCACCAAACCGGAACCCCTCAACGCCTTGACTGCGCCTAGAAATTCTGTCCATAAAAGTTATGAACAGAATCGGTGACAAAGGACAGCCTTGGCGGAGTCCAACCCTCACTGGAAATGTGTCCGACTTACTGCCAGCAATGCGGACCAAGCTCTGACACTGATCATACAGGGAGCGGACTGCCACAATAAGACATTCCGATACCCCATACTCTCCGAGCACTCCCCACAGGACTTCCCGAGGGACACGGTCGAATGCCTTCTCCAAGTCCACAAAGCACATGTAGACTGGTTGGGCAAACTCCCATGCACCCTCAAGAACCCTGCCGAGAGTATAGAGCTGGTCCACAGTTCCACGACCAGGACGAAAACCACACTGTTCCTCCTGAATCCGAGGTTCGACTATCCGGCGAAGCCTCCTCTCCAGTACACCTGAATAAACCTTACCGGGAAGGCTGAGGAGTGTGATCCCACGATAGTTGGAACACACCCTCCGGTCCCCCTTCTTAAAGAGAGGGACCACCACCCCGGTCTGCCAATCCAGAGGTACCGCCCCCGATGTCCACGCGATGCTGCAGAGTCTTGTCAACCAAGACAGCCCCACAGCATCCAGAGCCTTAAGGAACTCCGGGCGGATCTCATCCACCCCCGGGGCCTTGCCGCCGAGGAGCTTTTTAACTACCTCAGCGACCTCAGCCCCAGAAATAGGAGAGTCCACTACAGATTCCCCAGGCACCGCTTCCTCAAAGAAAGACGTGTTGGTGGGATTGAGGAGGTCTTTGAAGTATTCCCTCCACCGATCCACAACATCCGCAGTCGAAGTCAGCAGAACACCATCCGCACCATACACGGTGTTGATAGTGCACTGCTTCCCCTTCCTGAGGCGCCGTATGGTGGTCCAGAATCGCTTCGAAGCCGTCCGGAAGTCGTTTTCCATGGCTTCCCCGAACTCTTCCCATGTCCGAGTTTTTGCCTCCGCGACCGCTAAAGCTGCACACCGCTTGGCCCGTCGGTACCCGTCCACTGCCTCCGGAGTCCTATGAGCCAAAAGAACCCGATAGGACTCCTTCTTCAGCTTGACGGCATCCCTCACTGCTGGTGTCCACCAACGGGTTCTGGGATTACCGCCACGACAGGCACCAACAACCTTGCGGCCACAGCTCCAATCAGCCGCCTCGACAATAGAGGTTCGGAACATGGTCCACTCGGACTCAATGTCCCGCACCTCCCTCGTGACATGTTCAAAGTTCTCCCGGAGGTGTGAATTGAAACTCTCTCTGACAGGAGACTCTGCCAGACGTTCCCAGCAGACCCTCACAATGCGCTTGGGCCTGCCAGGTCTGTCCGGCATCCTCCCCCACCATCGCAGCCAACTCACCACCAGGTGGTGATCGGTAGAAAGCTCCGCCCCTCTCTTCACCCGAGTGTCCAAAACATAAGGCCGCAAATCCGATGACACAACTACAAAGTCGATCATGGAGCTGCGGCCTAGGGTGTCCTGGTGCCAAGTGCACATATGGACACCCTTATGTTTGAACATGGTGTTTGTTATCGACAAACTGTGACGAGCACAAAAGTCCAATAACAAAACACCACTCGGGTTTAGATCCGGGCGACCATTCTTCCCAATCACGCCTCTCCAGGTTTCACTGTCGTTGCCAACATGAGCGTTGAAGTCTCCCAGTAGGACAAGGGAATCACCCGGAGGAGCACTTTCCAGTACTCCCTCGAGTGTACCCAAAAAGGGTGGGTATTCTGAACTGCTGTTTGGTGCGTAAGCACAAACAACAGTCAGGATCCGTCCCCCCACCCGAAGGCGAAGGGAAGCTACCCTCTCGTCCACTGGGTTGAACTCAAACGTACAGGCTTTGAGCCGGGGGGCAACCAGAATTGCCACCCCAGCCCGTCGCCTCTCACTGCCGGCAACGCCAGAGTGGAAGAGGGTCCAGTCCCTCTCGAGAGAACTGGTTCCAGAGCCCTTGCTGTGCGTCGAGGTGAGTCCGACTATATCCAGCCGGAACTTCTCTACCTCGCGCACTAGCTCAGGCTCCTTCCCCCCCAGTGAGGTGACGTTCCACGTCCCAAGAGCTAGCTTCTGTAGCCGAGGATCGGACCGCCAAGTGCCCTGCCTTCGGCTGTCGCCCAGCTCACAATGCACCCGACCTCTATGGCCCCTCCTATGAGTGGTGAGCCCATTGGAGGGATGACCCACGTTGCCTCTTCGGGCTGTGCCCGGCCGGGCCCCATGGGAACAGGCCCGACCACCAGGCGCTCGCCATCGTGCCCCAACTCCGGGCCTGGCTCCAGAGCGGGGCCCCGGTGACCCACGTCCGGGCGAGGGAAATCTGGGTTCATTTCGTTGTAATTCCATTGAAGTCTTTGAGCTGCTCTTTGTCTGATCACTCACCTAGGACCTGTTTGTCTTGGGAGACCCTACCAGGGGGCATGAAAACCCCCAGACAACATAGCTCCTAGGATCATTGGGACACGCAAACTCCTCTACCACGGTAAGGTAGCAGCTCAGAGAGGAGTCTCTTTCTATGCCACATCAATGTGGAATGCACTCCCAACAGGTGTAAAAGTAAGTGCATCTCTATATTCCTTCAAAACTGCTCTAAAACAACACCTCCAGGCAACTTCAACCCTTTACTAATACCCTCCTCCATTCACATCCCATCTCCCCGGATTGTAAACAACTCAAATGTACTTCTAATGTATATACTTGTTCTTATGCTATGTGAACTCACTATGTTCTCTGCTGGCTGTACATATCCTACTAAATAAGACCTACACTGTTTCAATGTCCACATTTCTCTGTTGATGCAATTGTTGATGACTGAAGTTCTGATATCAACCAAAGCTCCTCATCCCACCCCCCGGATTGTAAATAATGTAAATAATTCAATGTATATACTATGATGATTATCTTGTGTGATGACTGTATTATGTTGATAGTATATATTTGTACCATGAATTGATTAACGTGGACCCCGACTTAAACAAGTTGAAAAACTTATTGGGGTGTTACCATTTAGTGGTCAATTGTACAGAATATGTACTGTACTGTGTAATCTACATCAGCGTGTTGACCTGGAAAGCGTCCCTTTTCTTGTCCAATCCTGACGCCACTTGATACTTCTCGAATCTTTTAGCTCCATCTGGGCCATTTCTTCCCGTCCCTGCAGTTGAACATTTCTGGCGGGATAACTTGAAAGTTGTCTATGGACGGGAAGCGCTGGTGCATTGCCTTCACTCATTGTAAAAACTAACTTGGAAACTAACTTCACTTGTACTAATAAAACAACAACCACTACCTTTCGCCGCCGGTATATGTCTTTATGTGTCCTCTCTGGCACATTTAACCTCTTAAGGCAACTGTTTGTTTACGTGTTTTTTGTTGTTGGTTTTTTTGCTATTTGGGCTTATTGGACCAATTACAATAAAAACTAAAAATCATCTTTTTATATGATGTACTTAGTCCATAAGTACACATACGTGTACTTCATGTGTAGTAGGGGTGTGGGACGAAATTGATTCGAATTTGAATCGCGATTCTCACGTTGTGCGATTCAGAATAGATTCCCATTTTTTTAAAGATCAATTTTTTTTATTTTTTTTTTATCAATCCAACAAAACTACACGCATAAATACCATAACAATGCAATCCAATTCCAAAACCAAACCTGACCCAGCAACACTCAGAACTGCTATAAACAAAGCAATTGAGAGAAGACACAAACACGACAGAGAAAAAAAACAAAAGTAGTGAAACAAAAATGAATTTTATCAACAACAGTATCAATATTAGTTATCATTTCAGCATAGCAGTGATTAAAAATCCCTCATTGACATTATCATTAGACATTTGTAAAAATAATAAAAAAGAACAATAGTGTCACAGTGGCTTACACTTGCATGGCATCTCATAAGCTGGACAACACACTGTGTCCAATGTTTTCACAAAGATAAAATAAGTCATATTTTTGGTTCGTTTAATAGTTAAAACAAATTTACATTATTGCAATCAGTTGATAAAACATTTAAAAAAAAAAAGAAAAATATACTACTCTGCTAGCATGTCAGCAGACTGGTGTAGACCCTGCTGAAATCTATGTATTGAATGAATACAGAATCCTTTTGAATCGAAAAAATATCGTTTTTGAACCTGGAATCGTGTTGAATCGAAAAAATAGTCGTGTTTGGAGGAAGAAGAATACTGAGCTGCATCCCAAGAACACCATACTTACTGTGAAGCATGGGGGTGGAAACATCATGCTTTGGGGCTGTTTTTCTGCTAAGGGGACAGGACGATTGATCCGTGTTAAGGAAAGAATGAATGGGGCCATGTATCGTGAGATTTTGAGCCAAAACCTCCTTCCATCAGTGAGAGCTTTGAATGCTTGACCAAATACTTATTTTCCACCATAATTTACAAATAAATTATTTGAAATTCCTACAATGTGAATTCCTGGATTTTTTTTTTCTCATTCTGTCTCTCACAGTTGAAGTGTACCTATGATGAAAATGACAGACCTCTGTCATCATTTGAAGTGGGAGAACTTGCACAATCGCTGTAAATTGTCAGGAAAGAAGAGGAAGGAATTTAAAAGGTAAAAAGGTATATGTGTTTAAAAATTGTAGAATCATTTTTAAAGTTGTAGTTTTTCTCCAAAATTCTGTACATTTTCTACCGCTTATTCCCTTTGTGGTCGCGGGGGGCGCTGGTGCCTATCTCAGCTACAATCAGGCGGATGGCGGGGTACACTCTGGACAAGTCGCCACCTCATCGCAGGGCCAACACAGATAGACAGACAACACTCACACACTTGGGCCAATTTAGTGTTGCCAATCAACCTATCCCCAGGTGCATGTCTTTGGAAGTGGGAGGAAGCCGGAGTACCCGGAGGGAACCCACGCAGTCACGGGGAGAACATGCAAACTCCACACAGAAAGATCCCGAGCCCAGGATTGAACCCCAGACTACTCAGGACCTTTGTATTGTGAGGCAGACGCACTAACCCCTCTCCCACCATAAAGCCCTCTCTAAAAATGTATTTCTAAAAGTTATAAGAAGCAAAGTAAAATTAAAGCTGCAAGCAGCGTTGGTCGGGTCTGCCTTTGGCTGCTGCGCCCGAGACCCACGGCCGGATAAGCGTTAGAAGACGCCTTGGAGCCACTATTTTGAGAATCTAATGCATTGTGAAAGTAATGCAGTTGTTGTATTGAAGTGAAAATATCAAACTTCCTGTTGATTTTTGCTAAAATATGTTAATTATTAAAATGTAGGTCTAAGTGAGACCTACATAGTGTTTTTCGTTTCATGTCTCTTTGACATTCCTACCGGAAGTTACAAGCAGTTTTGTCTGTGTTTTCTTCCTAGGAGCAGTTTGTCCGTGTTGTATTCCTAGGGGGGCGGTAGAGCGCAATTTTAAGTTTTGAGGTTAGGTTTTTTTCATCAGATCCCAATTTTTGCCAGACCTGATGTGTGTGTCAAGTTTAGTGGGTTTAGAAGCATTTTAAGGGGGTCAAATAACAGCTCAAAGAGGCAAAAATGACATTTTTTAGGAGACTTTGCACAGGGGTTCTTTGAAGGCGCGTAAAATCAAAACCTGAGAACTTATCAAAACTCTGCTCTATACTTTTAATCAGAAGGGTTCAATCCCTCTCCTGTGCGAGTTTGAAGCCAAAACAACAAACGCACTCAGAGGAGATAATGTTTGAAGAAAGGTGACCGTTTTTTACAAAACTTTTGTTTTGAAGGGGGGATTGCAAACTTCCTGTTGATTTTTGTTGGGGGTTGTCAATCTATGAAATGTAGGTCTAAGCGACACCTACATAGAGGTTTTCGTTTCATGTCTCTCCGACATTCTTACCGGAAGTTACAAGCAATTTGGTCTGTGTTTTCTTCCTAGGAGCAGTTTTTTCAGTGTTTTATTCAAAAATAGCGCAATTTTGAGTTTGGGGGTTTGTTTTTTTTCATTAGATCGCAATATTCGCCAGTCCTTATGTGGGCGCCAAGTTTGGTGACTTTTGAAGCATTTTAAAGGGGTCAAATTACAGTGCAAAGAGGCAAAAATTCTATTTTTTTGCGAAAATTTTATTTTGAAGGGGTTCTTGCCAACTTCCTGTAGATTTTTGCTGAAAGAAGTGAGTGTATGAAAATTGGGTCTAAGTCAGACCTACATAGGAGTTTTTGTTTCATGTCGCTATGACATTCCTAACAGAAGTTACATGCAGTTTTGTCTGTAATTTTTTCCTAGGGGGCACTAGAGTGCAATTTTCATTTTGGGGGATTGGTTGCTTAATATGTTGGGAAGGTTTGCTATACCGACGTGTGTCTCAAATTTGGTGAGTTATGAAGCATGTTAAAGGGGTCAAATTACAGCGCGTAGGTGCGGAATAATAATAAAACACAGCAGTTTCAATAGGGTCCTTGGCCCATGGCAAAAGACAAAGGACCCTAAAAATAAATTTATTTAAACAAGTGAAGACCAACTCTTTAAAATATTTTCTTGGGTCTTCAAATTCTATTTGAGTTTTGTCTCTCTTAGAATTAAAAATGACGAGCAAAGCAAGACCAGCTTGCTAGTAAATAAATAAAATTTAAAAAAATAGAGGCAGCTCACTGGTAAGTGCTGCTATTTGAGCTATTTTTAGAACAGGCCAGCGGGCGACTCATCTGGTCCTTCCGGGCGACCTGGTGCCCGCGGGCACCGTGTTGGTGACCCCTGTTCTAACGTAATCAACCAGTGTGAGACTCTTCACTTTGTTCATCTCTTTGGCATTTGGTTCATCAATCAATCAATCAATGTTTACTTATATAGCCCTAAATCACTAGTGTCTCAAAGGGCTGCACAAACCACTACGACATCCTCGGTAGGCCCACATAAGGGCAAGGAAAACTCACACCCAGTGGGACGTCGGTGACAATGATGACTATGAGAACCTTGGAGAGGAGGAAAGCAATGGATGTCGAGCGGGTCTAACATGATACTGTGAAAGTTCAATCCATACATCACGTAGCATGTACGGATTTCTGAAAAAATGATGCAATTTCTAAGCGATTTCCGCAGCTTGTTTGTAAGAGCTTATTTGCACAAACCGTTACTTACTTTCGAGAAGGTTTACAGCCTCTCCCATGAATGTCGTTAGCTATACAAATGGTTTCTTCATGGTCTCTGGCTGTTTGAACACAAAGCCCGAGGGAAACAGCCCGTGGAAACAACATGGATTACTCTTCCCTATCGCTGCTCCACAGCTGCTGCAGACGCTCTTCCTTATTTTCCTCCTCTCCGCTCTCTCACGAGGCGATGAATTCCCGCTCCCACTGATCATAGTCATTTAATTCATTCTGTCTTCATTAGAGATCCTTGGGAGCTATCTGGTTGTGCGGCATCTGGGGGAAATATTCATCTCCGGCATACTCTGCTCTCTACATGTGGTCCTGCATCTCCGAGTGGATAACTGGTCCCTGTAGCCTTGTTCTCCTTCCAACTCATCTCAATCATGCTTCTTGGACAGGTGCGCTTTCTCACCATGAAGAACCGTGTGAGGAGTGTGAGGAATACATTATTCATGTGACATCTCCGTAATATCGCTAAAATTCGCTCCATTTTGTCCACTAAAGACGCTGAGATCATTATCCATGCGTTTGTTACGTCTCGTCTCGATTACTGTAACGTATTATTTTGGGGTCTCCCCATGTCTAGCATTAAAAGATTACAGTTGGTACAAAATGCGGCTGCTAGACTTTTGACAAGAACAAGAAAGTTTGATCACATTACGCCTGTACTGTATATACCTTTATATACATATATACATACATATATACCTATACTGTATATACCTTTATATACATATATACATACATATATACCTATACTGTATATACCTTTATATACATATATACATACATATATACCTATATACTATAGGGGGCGGCGTGGCGCAGTGGGAGAGTGGCCGTGCGCAACCCGAGGGTCACTGGTTCAAATCCCACCTAGAACCAACCTCGTCACGTCCGTTGTGTCCTGAGCAAGACACTTCACCCTTGCTCCTGATGGGTGCTGGTTGGCGCCTTGCATGGCAGCTCCCTCCATCAGTGTGTGAATGTGTGTGTGAATGGGTAAATGTGGAAGTAGTGTCAAAGCGCTTTGAGTACCTTGAAGGTAGAAAAGCGCTATACAAGTACAACCCATTTATCATTTATTTATCATTTACTGTATATACCTTTATATACATATATACATACATATATACCTATACTGTATATACCTTTATATACATATATACATACATATATACCTATACTGTATATACCTTTATATACATATATACATACATATATACCTATACTGTATATACCTTTATATACATATATACATACATATATACCTGTACTGGCTCACCTGCACTGTCTTACTGTGACTTTAAGGTTTTACTACTTACGTATAAAATACTACACGGTCTAGCTCCATCCTATCTTGCCGATTGTATTGTATCATATGTCCCGGCAAGAAATCTGCCTTCAAAAGACTCCGGCTTATTAGTGATTCCTAAAGCCCAAAAAAAGTCTGCGGGCTATAGAGCGTTTTCCGTTCGGGCTCCAGTACTCTGGAATGCCCTCCCGGTAACAGTTCGAGATGCCACCTCAGTAGAAGCATTTAAGTCTCACCTTAAAACTCAACTGTATACTCTAGCCTTTAAATAGACTCCCTTTTTAGACCAGTTGATCTGCCGCTTCTTTTCTTTCTCCTATGTCCCCCCCTCCCTTGTGGAGGGGGTCCGGTCCGATGACCATGGATGAAGTACTGGCTGTCCAGAGTCGAGACCCAGGAGGGACCGCACGTCGGGACCCAGGATGGACCGCTCGTCGAGACCCAGGATGGACTGCTCGCCTGTGTATCGGTTGGGGACATCTCTACACTGCTGATCCGCCTCCGCTTGAGATGGTTTCCTGTGGACGGGACTCTCGTTGCTGTCTTGGATCCGCTTTGAACTAAACTCTCGCGGCTGTGTTGGAGCCACTATGGATTGAACTTTCACAGTATCATGTTAGACCCGCTCGACATCCATTGCTTTCGGTCCCCTAGAGGGGGGGGGGTTGCCCACATCTGAGGTCCTCTCCAAGGTTTCTCATAGTCAGCATTGTCACTGGCGTCCCACTGGATGTGAATTCTCCCTGCCCACTGGGTGTGAGTTTTCCTTGCCCTTTTGTGGGTTCTTCCGAGGATGTTGTAGTCGTAATGATTTGTGCAGTCCTTTGAGACATTTGTGATTTGGGGCTATATAAATAAACATTGATTGATTGATTGATTGACATTTAACTATACCGGCAAATATACAACAGTGTTATTACGTATGGTTACTCTCAGGGCATTCAAACAATTTCAACTGGACTGTTTGGTTTGTGGGATTGCAGCATTGTCTGGATTGGCAGACCGGGGTGGTGGTTCCTCTCTTTAAGAAGGGGGACCGGAGGGTGTGTTCCAACTATCGTGGGATCACACTCCTCAGCCTTCCCGGTAAGGTTTATTCAGGTGTACTGGAGAGGAGGCTACGCCGGATAGTCCAACCTCGGATTCAGGAGGAACAGTGTGGTTTTCGTCCTGGTCGTGGAACTGTGGACCAGCTCTATACTCTCGGCAGGGTTCTTGAGGGTGCATGGGAGTTTGCCCAACCAGTCTACATGTGCTTTGTGGACTTGGAGAAGGCATTGGACCGTGTCCCTCGGGAAGTCCTGTGGGGAGTGCTCAGAGAGTATGGGGTATCGGACTGTCTTATTGTGGCGGTCCGTTCCCTGTATGATCAGTGTCAGAGATTGGTCCGCATTGCCGGCAGTAAGTCGGACACATTTCCAGTGAGGGTTGGACTCCGCCAAGGCTGTCCTTTGTCACCCATTCTGTTCATAACTTTTATGGACAGAATTTCTAGGCGCAGTCAAGGCGTTGAGGGGTTCCGGTTTGGTGGCCGCAGGATTAGGTCTCTGCTTTTTGCAGATGATGTGGTCCTGATGGCTTCATCTGACCGGGATCTTCAGCTCTCACTGGATCGGTTCGCAGCCGAGTGTGAAGCGACCGGAATGAGAATCAGCACCTCCAAGTCCGAGTCCATGGTTCTCACCCGGAAAAGGGTGGAATGCCATCTCCAGAGTTGGGGAGGAGACCCTGCCCCAAGTGGAGGAGTTCAAGTACCTAGGAGTCTTGTTGACGAGTGAGGGAAGAGTGGATCGTGAGATCGACAGGCGGATCGGTGCGGCGTCTTCAGTAATGCGGACGTTGTACCGATCCGTTGTGGTGAAGAAGGAGCTGAGCCGGAAGGCAAAGCTCTCAATTTACCGGTCGATCTACGTTCCCATCCTCACCTATGGTCATGAGCTTTGAGTCATGACCGAAAGGATAAGATCACGGGTACAAGCGGCCCAAATGAGTTTGGGTCTCTCCCTTAGAGATAGGGTGAGAAGCTCTGCCATCCGGGAGGAACTCAAAGTAAAGCCGCTGCTCCTCCACATGGAGAGGAGCCAGATGAGGTGGTTCGGGCATCTGGTCAGGATGCCACCCGAACGCCTCCCTAGGGAGGTGTTTAGGGCACGTCCAACCGGTAGGAGGCCACGGGGAAGACCCAGGACACGTTGGGAAGACTATGTCTCCCGGCTGGCCTGGGAACGCCTCGGGATCCCCCGGGAAGAGCTGGACAAAGTGGCTGGGGAGAGGGAAGTCTGGGTTTCCCTGCTTAGGCTGCTGCCCCCGCGACCTGACCTCGGATAAGCGGAATAAGATGGATGGACTCCCCGTGTTTCCTTTGATCCCCTGGTGTTCCCCTTGCCTCCCGTACTGCCTTTTGGATTCTCGACCTCCCGCTTGGACACGTTCCTCTCGACGCCTCTCGTTTGCCCTGGACCCTCTGCCTGCCCATCGGACTTCCGCGTTCTCTCTTCACAACTTTTTGGTAACACACACCTCAGTTAAATTCTACACATAGTCTGTCACCCATTCCCTTTGGAATCTAGTTCACACTCCATTTCCTTAGTAGGTTTTCTATTGTTTGATTTGTTATATATATATATATATATATATATATATATATATATATATATATATATATATATATATATATATATATATATATATATATATTAGGGATGCACCGATTAATCGGTAACCGAATATATTCGGCCGAATATGGCAAAAAAAGCCACATTCGGCCTTCGGTGGAATGAGTTAAAAACAAGGCCGAATAGTGGCGTGTGACGCAATCAACCAACGTGCAGTGACGTTGGGATATGTTGTGTACCTGTATAAGTGTATGAGGTTACATGCACACACTTATTGAGATTTAGTGGGGCCTCTGTTTACATTATTAGCCTGTTGTGTAGGCTACCTGTATAAGTGTATGAGGTTACAAGCACACACTTATTGAGATTTACTTGAGCCTTCTGTTTACATTATTAGCATATCTACTGTGGCTAAGCAGACTTTTGCCAAAAGGACAATAATTCATTTGTTGTGGGTTTATCCACTTTAATGCACTTTATTTTTTTTGGAATGCATGTTTTGTTTGAAGGCCTAATATAAATGAAAAACTTTGTGCTTTTTTTGAAAAGCAGATGCTCCTGGAATATTAAAAAAATGTCAATATTCAATAAAAAATTACTTTAATCGAAAAACATGTCTAAATATTTATTCTAGGCTATTTATGCAATATTTAAAAAATTATGAAAAACTGCATTCATTATTTGGTATTTGGCCTTCGGCCAAGCGTTTAATTTTTATTCGGCTTCGGCCACAAATTTTGCATCCCTAATATATATATATATATATATATATATATATATATATATATATATATATATATATATATATATATATATATATATATATATATATATATATATATATATATATATATATATATATATATATATATATATATATATAAACAAATCTTTGGACATTACTACCACCTGGTGTTGGTCTGCCGTCATCTCCCCCTTAGTTAAAACATCACAGTTGTGGTCAGATCTAGACTTACGGCTGGTGCCAAAACCCCAAATATTTATACTCCAACACCAGGAGGGTGTGCCCGGGCAAAGATGGTTTCACCGTATTGTACTGAGAAAAACAATTGTTGAGATGCAACTGAGCAATCCTACTGTCAATGCCAACGACTGTCGTTGAAATGAAATCTCCCCTTGTTAGTATTGAGTCGCAAAACGATTGCTGAGGATCGACCACAATCAGCTCAAACTAGTCGGAATTGTCCAGGGAACAAAGAGAAAGAGCATAGGCATTCGAGGGTTGCGGTGACCTCAGCTGGTCGTTTGTGAAAAGTGGATCCATTTCTAGAAGAAACAAAAAGATGGTGGATGAGGAGGAAAGTGGTGACAGATGCAAAAATGTTGTCATTCCATACAGTGGGGCAAAAAAGTATTTAGTCAGCCAGCGATTGTGCAAGTTCTCCCACTTCAAAGGATGACAGAGGTCTGTCATTTTCATCATAGGTACACTTCAACTGTGAGAGACAGAATGTGGAAAAACAATCCAGGAATTCACATTGTAGGAATTTTAAATCATTTATTTGTAAATGATGGTGGAAAATAAGTATTTGGTTAACCATTCGAAGGAGGTTTTGTCTCAAAATCTCAGGATACATGGCCCCATTCATTCTTTCCTTAACACGGATCAATCGTCCTGTCCCCTTAGCAGAAAAACAGCCCCAAAGCATGATCTTTCCACCCCCATGCTTCACAGTAGGTGTGGTGTTCTTGGGATGCAACTCAGTATTCTTCTTCCTCCAAACACCACCAGTTGAGTTTATACCAAAAAGTTCTATTTTGGTTTCATCTGACCACATGACATTCTCCCAATCCTCTGCTGTATCATCCATGTATCCATTTTGGTATAAACTCAACTGGTCGTGTTTGGAGGAAGAAGAATACTGAGTTGCATCCCAAGAACACCATACCTACTGTGAAGCATGGGGGTGGAAAGATCATGCTTTGGGGCTGTTTTTCTGCTAAGGGGACAGGACGATTGATCCGTGTTAAGGAAAGAATGAATGGGGCCATGTATCCTGAGATTTGGAGCCAAAACCTCCTTCCATCAGTGAGAGCTTTGAACGGTTGACCAAATACTTATTTTCCACCATAAATTACAAATACATTATTTAAAATTCCTGGATTTTTTTCCACATTCTGTCTCTCACAGTTGAAGTGTACCTATGATGAAAATGACAGACCTCTGTCATCTTATCAATATTGTTGAGCCTCTATACACCCTTGAAGTAACTTACAGTTTGGCTCCTAAAGAAGTCTCTTATATCCAGTTTTCTGTTCATTGACATCCTTCAAAACCTACAGCACACACGCACGCAAACAGACACAAACGCAATGTAAATCACAGCACTGATATTAAAATCCATCTCGCTACCGTGTGCCAGGAACAAACAATGACAACTTACACTGACTGTTGCACCACCTCTCGTCCAGTCGCTAGTAACTAGCATGTAGGCTAGCTTTTAAAAGCAGGAGTGACAGCCAATCACACGTAAGTTAGCATGAAACTGGCAACCAATCAGGGAGCGATATTTAGGTTAGAGGCGGGACTTCTAGCAGAGACCTCATTTAACCCTTTCTGTGCCATTATCATTGACTAAACATCACGGCCAGCGCTTGTATCGATAGTGACTACACAGTAGCGGCTGGATATCGGTAGGGACGTGTCCCTAGCGTTCCTACCCAATTCCACGCCCTTGGTATGGACCACAATGAATTCCACAAAACTCTTTCTTTAAAAATATTGCAATAATATTCCTGAACGACGAGAGAGGTTCCACAGCTGTCTCTGATGAGCATTTTACACCAATTGTACTTTAAACTACTTGGACAGCGCACCTTTAGTCAATCAGTTTTGCTTCACAAAGTCCTGCAGGGAAAACTGTTCCTATTCCTGGCGGGTCTGCAGCGAAGCGGGGTGTTGCCAGGACCGGCCTCGAAATCAGCGACAGGTGTGTAAATGGCCCAGCTGGGCCTTGTTGAAGACCCCCCAAGAGGGCTAGCCCTACACTAACCAATAATAAATAAATTATTTCTTACCCTTAAGGCAGGGGTCGGGAACCTTTTTGGCTGAGAGAGCCAAGAAGCCAAATATTTAAAAATGTATTTACATAAGAGCCATATAATATATTTTTAACACTGAACACAACTAAATGTGTGCATTTTTAAGTAAGACCAACATTTCTAGAGTATAATATGTCTCTTATTCCTTGTAACAATGTTGTAATTTTGAAGCTAACTTAGGAGGGGGCGTGGCCTGCGGGTCTGCAGCAAAGCGGGGTGTAGCCAGGACCGGCCTCGAAATCAGCGACAGGTGCGTAGATGGCCCACCTGGGCCTTGTTGAAGAACCCCCAAAAGGGCTAGCCCTACACCAGGGGTCAGGAACCTTTTTGGCTGAGAGAGCCAAGAAGCCAAATATTTAAACATGTATTTACGTAAGAGTCATATAATATATTTTAACACTGAACACAACTTAAAGTGTGCATTTTTAAGTAAGACCAACATTTCTAGAGTATAATATGTCTCTTATTCTTTGTAATAATGTTGAAAGAATCTGGGTATTATCTTTGACCCAACTCTCTCCTTTGAGGCACACATTAAAAGCGTTACTAAAACGGCCTTCTTTCATCTCCGTAACATCGCTAAAATTCGCTCCATTCTGTCCACTAAAGACGCTGAGATCATTATCCATGCGTTTGTTACGTCTCGTCTCGATTACTGTAACGTATTATTTTCGGGTCTCCCCATGTCTAGCATTAAAAGATTACAGTTGGTACAAAATGCGGCTGCTAGACTTTTGACAAGAACAAGAAAGTTTGATCACATTACGCCTGTACTGTATATACCTTTATATACATATATACATACATATATACCTATACTGTATATACCTTTATATACATATATACATACATATATACCTATACTGTATATACCTTTATATACATATATACATACATATATACCTATACTGTATATACCTTTATATACATATATACATACATATATACCTATACTGGCTCACCTGCACTGGCTTCCTGTGCACTTAAGATGTGACTTTAAGGTTTTACTACTTACGTATAAAATACTACACGGTCTAGCTCCATCCTATCTTGCCGATTGTATTGTACCATATGTCCCGGCAAGAAATCTGCATTCAAAGGACTCCGGCTTGTTAGTGATTCCCAAAGCCCAAAAAAAGTCTGCGGGCTATAGAGCGTTTTCCGTTCGGGCTCCAGTACTCTGGAATGCCCTCCCGGTAACAGTTCGAGATGCCACCTCAGTAGAAGCATTTAAGTCTCACCTTAAAACTCATTTGTATACTCTAGCCTTTAAATAGACTCCCTTTTTAGACCAGTTGATCTGCCGTTTCTTTTCTTTTTCTTCTATGTCCCACTCTCCCGTGTGGAGGGGGTCCGGTCCGATCCGGTGGCCATGTACTGCTCGCCTGTGTATCGGCTGGGGACATCTCTGCGCTGCTGGTCCGCCTACGCTTGGGATGGTTTCCTGCTGGCTCCACTGTGAACGGGACTCTCGCTGCTGTGTCTTGGATCCTCTTTGGACTGGACTCTCGCGACTGTGTTGTATCCATTGTGGATTGAACTTTCACAGTATCATGTTAGATCCGCTCGACATCCATTGCTTTCCTCCTCTCTAAGGTTCTCATAGTCATCATTGTCACTGACGTCCCGATGACCGATGGTCATTATTGTCACCAATGTCCCACTGGGTGTGAGTTTTCCTTGCCCTTATGTGGGCCTACCGAGGATGTCGTGGTGGTTTGTGCAGCCCTTTGAGACACTAGTGATTTAGGGCTATATAAGTAAACATTGATTGATTGATTGATTGATAATTTTGAAGCTAACTTAGGAGGGTGGGTGGCCTGCGGGTCTGCAGCGAAGCGGGGTGTTGCCAGGACCGGCCTCGAAATCAGCGACAGGTGTGTAAATGGCCCAGCTGGGCTTTGTTGAAGAACCCCCAAGAGGGCTAGCCCTACACCAGGGGTCGGGAACCTTTTTGGCTGAGAGAGCCAAGAAGCCAAATATTTAAAAATGTATTTACGTAAGAGTCATATAATATACTTTTTTACACTGAACACAACTAAAAGTGTGCATTTTTAAGTAATACCAACATTTCTAGAGTATAATATGTCTCTTATTCTTTGTAATAATGTTATTCTGAAGCTAACTTAGGAGGGGGCGTGGCCTGCGGGTCTGCAGCGAAGCGGGGTGTGCCAGGACCGGCCTCGAAATCAGCGACAGGTGTGTAAAAGGCCCACCTGGGCCTTGTTGAAGACCCCCCAAGAGGGCTAGCCCTACACTAACCGATAATAAATAAATTATTTCTTACCCTTAAGGTAGGGGTCTGGAACCTTTTTGGCCGAGAGAGCCAAGAAGCCAAATATTTTAAAATGTATTTACGTAAGAGCCATATAATATATTTTTAACACTGAACACAACTAAAAGTGTGCATTTTTAAGTAAGACCAACATTTCTAGAGTATAATATGTCTCTTATTCTTTGTAATAATGTTGTTATTCTGAAGCTAACTTAGGAGGGGGCGTGGCCTGCGGGTCTGCAGCGAAGCGGGGTGGTGCCAGGACCGGCCTCGAAATCAGCGACAGGTGTGTAAAAGTCCCACCTGGGCCTTGTTGCAGAACCCCCGAGAGGGCTAGCCCTACACATGGGGTCGGGAACCTTTTTGGCTGAGGGAGCCAAGAAGCCAAATATTTTAAAAATGTATTTACATAAGAGCCATATAAAATATTTTTAACACTGAACACAACTAAAAGTGTGCATTTTTAAGTAAGACCAACATTTCTAGAGTATAATATGTCTCTTATTCTTTGTAATAATGTTGTTATTCTGAAGCTAACTTAGGAGGGGGCGTGGCCTGCGGGTCTGCAGCGAAGCGGGGTGTTGCCAGGACAGGCCTCGAAATCAGCGACAGGTGTGTAAATGGCCCACCTGGGCCTTGTTGAAGAACCCCCAAGAGGGCTAGCCCTACACATGGGGTCGGGAACCTTTTTGGCTGAGAGAGCCAAGAAGCCAAATATTTAAAAATGTATTTACGTAAGAGTCATATAATATATTTTAACACTGAACAAAACTAAAAGTGTGCATTTTTAAGTAAGACCAACATTTCTAGAGTATAATAGGTCTCTTATTCTTTGTAATAATGTTGTTATTCTGAAGCTAACTTAGGAGGGGGCGTGGCCTGCAGGTCTGCAGCGAAGCGGGGTGTTGCCAGGACCGGCCTCGAAATCAGCCACAGGTGTGTAAACGGCCCACCTGGGCCTTGTTGAAGAACCCCCAAGAGGCTAGCCCTACACATGGGGTCGGGAACCTTTTTGGCTGAGAGAGCCATAAAGCCAAATATTTCAAAAAGTATTTCCGTAAGAGCCATATAATATTTTTCTCAACACTGAACACAACTAAATGTGTGCATTTTTAAGTAAGACCAACATTTCTAGGGTATAATAGGTCTCTTATTCTTTGCAATAACATTGTTATTCTGAAGCTAACTGTGGAGGGGGTGTGGCCTGCGGGCCTGCAGCGAACTGGGGTGTGCCAGGACAGGCCTCGAAATCAGCGACAGGTGCGTAGAAGGCCCACCTGGGCCTTGTTATCTAATCACCTGTCGCTCTGTTATAAGCAGCAGCCAGTAGGAGAGACGGGGTTGGGGCTGGAGCCAGAGCGAGAGCGAGAACTAAAGACAAAAATACAATTGCTGGAAAGCAACTGAGAGACTTATTGAAAAATAAAACAATATTGTAACCCTGAAACAGGCTCTCATGTTGGTGCTTGGTGGTCTGAGGAACCCCCAGGAGGGCAAGCCCCACACTAACCAATAATAAATAAATAACTTCTTACCATTAACGCAACGTCTTGAACAGGTGCGGTACAAAATGGATGGATGGAATAAAAATGCATGAGAATGTTTTATATTTTGAACGTTATTTTTAACACTGTGATTACAAGTGGAATTATTCATTACTTATCGTGTTAAGCAATGTCAGCTCAGATTTATCAGAGAGCCAGATCCAGTCATCAAAAGAGCCACATCTGGCTCTAGAGCCATAGGTTCCCTACCCCTGCCCTACACTAACCAATAATAAATAAAATATTTCTTACCCTTAAGGCAACTTCTTGAACAGGTGCAGTGGAAAAAAGGATGGAAGGATTCAAATGCATGAGCATTTTTATATTTTTAACGTTATTTTTAACACTGTGATTACAAGTAAAATTAAAGCTGCAAGCAGCGTTGGTCGGGTCCGCCTTTGGCTGCTGCCCCCGAGACCCACGGCCGGATAAGCGTTAGAAGACGCCTTGGAGCCACTATTTTGAGAATGTAATGCATTGTGAAAGTAATGCAGTTGTTGTATTGAAGTGAAAACATCAAACTTCCTGTTGATTTTTGCTAAAGTATGTTAATTATTAAAATGTAGGTCTAAGTGAGACCTACATAGTGTTTTTTGTTTCATGTCTCTCTGACATTCCTACCGGAAGTTACAAGCAGTTTTGTCTGTGTTTTCTTCCTAGGAGCAGTTTGTCCGTGTTGTATTCCTGGGGGGGCGGTAGAGCGAAATTTTGAGTTTTGAGGTTAGGTTTTTTCATCAGATCGCAATTTTTGTCAGACCTGATGTGTGTGTCAAGTTTGGTGAGTTTAGAAGCATTTTAAGGGGGTCAAATAACAGCTCAAAGAGGCAAAAATGACATTTTTTAGGAGACTTTGCACAGGGGTTCTTTGAAGGTGCGTAAAATCAAAACTTGAGAACTTATCAAAACTCTGTTCTATACTTTTAATCAGAAAGGTTCAATCTCTCTCCTGTGCGAGTTTGAAGCCAAAACAACACACGCACTCAGAGGAGTTAATGTTTGAAGAAAGGTGACCGGTTTTTACAAAACTTTTGTTTTGAAGAGGGGATTGCAAACTTCCTGTTGATTTTTGTTGGGGGTTAATCTATGAAACGTAGGTCTAAGCGAGACCTACATAGAGGTTTTTGTTTCATGTGTCTCCGACATTCTGACCGGAAGTTACAAGCAGTTTTGTCTGTGTTTTCTTCCTAGGAGCTTTTTTTTTAGTGTTTTATTCAAAAATAGCGCTAGAGCGCAATTTTGAGTTTTGGGGTTTGTTTTTTTCATTAGATCGCAATATTCGCCAGTCCTTATGTGTGCGCCAAGTTTGGTGACTTTTGAAGCATTTTAAAGGGGTCAAATTACAGCGCAAAGAGGCAAAAATTTTATTTTTTGCGAAAATTTTATTTTGGAGGGGTTTTTGCCAACTTCCTGTAGATTTTTGCTGAAAGAAGTGAGTGTATGAAATTTGGGTCTAAGTCAGACCTACATAGGAGTTTTTGTTTCATGTCGCTATGACATTCCTAACAGAAATTACATGCAGTTTTGTCTGTAATTATTTCCTAGGGGGCGCTAGAGCGCAATTTTCATTTTGGGGGATTGGTTGCTTAATATGTTGGGAAGGTTTGCTATACCGACGTGTGTGTCAAATTTGGTGAGTTTTGAAGCATGTTAAGGGGGTCAAATTACAGCGCGTAGGTGCGGAATAATAATAAAACACAGCAGTTTCAATAGGGTCCTTGGCCCATGGCAAAGGACTCCACAGGAGACCTTTGCCATGGGCCAAGGACCCTAATTATTCAAAAATAGCGCTAGAGCGCAATTTTGAGTTTTGGGGTTTGTTTTTTTCATTAGATCGCAATATTCGCCAGTCCTTATGTGTGCGCCAAGTTTGGTGACTTTTGAAGCATTTTAAAGGGGTCAAATTACAGCGCAAAGAGGCAAAAATTGTATTTTTTGCGAAAATTTTATTTTGGAGGGGTTTTTGCCAACTTCCTGTAGATTTTTTCTGAAAGAAGTGAGTGTATGAAATTTGGGTCTAAGTCAGACCTACATAGGAGTTTTTGTTTCATGTCGCTATGACATTCTTAACAGAAGTTACATGCAGTTTTGTCTGTAATTATTTCCTAGGGGGCGCTAGAGCGCAATTTTCATTTTGGGGGATTGGTTGCTTAATATGTTGGGAAGGTTTGCTATACCGACGTGTGTGTCAAATTTGGTGAGTTTTGAAGCATGTTAAGGGGGTCAAATTACAGCGCTTAGGTGCGGAATAATAATAAAACACAGCCGTTTCAATAGGGTCCTTGGCCTGTGGAGTCCTTTGCCATAGGGCAAGGACCCTAATAAGCTTGAGAGTCTCAGCATAGAACAAAACAAAACAAACCATTAGTGTGAGGCTAACATGAACGCATTGCAGTGGCCAACGACGAACAATGAGTAAACGGCAGTAAGTGTCCATAATGGGGCCAGAATTAGTGAAACTGGTATTTACGATCAGTGCACATAGCAACAAGAATTTCGACAAAGAAGTGTTGAAACAGAAATAGACTTTAAACATAGGAAAACCGCAAACAAAGGAAAAACAAGGCATGACCTGGTGAGAGAGGACGTGACAACTTCGGAAGGGTCTTCCAGTTGACCGTCTGGTGGTCTGACCTTTACGGCTCAGTCCAACAAAAGTCCATACTGAATCACGACCCTGTGAACCCACCAGACCGTCAAGAAAAGGGTCTGGTTCATTGTGTTTTGGGTGGCAGTTTCTTCACAGCTATTGACGGAGAGAAAGACAAAAAACACTGCAAGCAATGGAGAAATGACCACTACTCTGCTTGGTGTGTTGGAAAAGTTCCAGGACTCTTGAAGTTGATCACATTCCTTAAAGGGGAACATCATCACAATTTCTGAAGGGGTTAAAACCAATAAAAATCCGATCCCAGTGGCATATTTTATATTTCGAAGTTTTTCTCAAAATTTCACCCATCACGCAATATCCCGAAAAACGGCTTCAAAGTGCCTGATTTTCACCATCAGTATATCCACCCGTCAATTATCCTGTGACGTCACAGCGTGAAACCACCAGAAACAAACATGGCGGATAGCACAGAAAGGTATAGCGATAGTAGCTTGGATTCAGACTCGGATTTCAGCGGCGTAAGCGAGTCAACAGATTACGCATGTATTGAAACGGATGGTTGGAGTGTGGAGGCAGGTAGCTAAAACTAAATTGAAGAAGGAACTGAAGCTATTGAACCATATCGCTTTGAACCGTATACAAGTGAAACCGACAAAAACGACACGACAGCGAGGACGAATTCGGCGATCGCCTTCTGACCAACGATTGGTATGTGTTTGTTTGGCATTAAAGGAAACAAACTAACAACGATGAACTAGGTTTACATTCTTTGTAATTTGTTTGCTTCGGTTTTCTGCGCATTTTTGTGGGATGATCTGGTGTTGAAAACCGGGCTCTGGGTGATATTCGCAATGTACGATTATCGGGTTGACTTTATTTTCCATTGTCCCTTATCACTATCTTGCCGATTGTATTGTACCATATGTCCCGGCAAGAACTCTGCGTTCAAAGGACTCCGGCTTATTAGTGATTCCCAAAGCTCTCCAAGGTTCTCATAGTCATCATTGTCACCGACGTCCCACTGGGTGTGAGTTTTCCTTGCCCTTATGTGGGCCTACCGAGGATGTGGTAGTGGTTTGTGCAGCCCTTTGAGACACTAGTGATTTAGGGCTATATAAGTCAACATTGATTGATTGATTGATTAGACACAGGGATGGCGTGGCGAAGTTGGTAGAGTGGCTGTGCCAGTAATCTGAGGGTTATTGGTTCAATCCCCACCTTCTACCATCCTAGTCACATCCGTTGTGTCCTTGGGCAAGACACTTCACCCTTGCTCCTGATGGGTCCTGGTGAGCGCCTTGCATGGCAGCTCCCTCCATCAGTGTGTGAATGTGTGTGTGAATGTGGAAATACTGTCAAAGCACTTTGGGCTCCTTAAAAAGGGGTAGAAAAGCGCTATACAAGTACAACCCATTTACCAAAATACTGCATTACACAAGACTACCCGAATGTACTCGAATGATTGAAAAAAAAAAAAAGGTGCTTGCCGTGCTCCCGAGGTCCATCGTCCCTGAATAGCTCACGCACTCCGGCAGATTCAGTGGTGGTCTATTTTCCAATATTGCAGATTTCGTTGACTTTATCGTTGGAAATGCATCTGCTTTGAGTGCCGCAGGTTATCCACACATTCTTGCCATCTCTGTCGTAGCATAGCTGTCGTCGGTAAAGTGTGCGGAACAAACGAGGGACCATTTCGTCGGCACACACCCTCGTATTTTGAAAAAATTTCGTCCAATTTCTTGCCACTTTCGCATCTTTTGACCATTGTTGCAACTTGAATCCGTCCCTGTCCGTGTTGTCACACCCTCCGACAACACACCGACGAGGCACGATGTCTCCAAGGTACGGTACATATTCCGTACAACTGACCACTAAATGGTAACACCCCAATAAGTTTGTCAACTTGTTTAAGTCGGGTTTTACGTATCACGGTCATGTGACCGCCTGGCTCTGTTTGATTGGTCCAACGTCACCAGTGACTTCATGTGATTGTTGAAACGCAGGCATGTGTAGATTCTACTTTGAAGCTCTGTCATTAACCAAAACAAACATTAATAGATCGATAAAAAAAAGTAGCGAGCTTAATGTAGATCAATCAATCAATCAATCAATGTTTATTTATATAGCCCCAAATCACAAATGTCTCAAAGGACTGCACAAATCATTACGACTACAACATCCTCGGAAGAACCCACAAAAGGGCAAGGAAAACTCACACCCAGTGGGCAGGGAGAATTCACATCCAGTGGGACGCCAGTGACAATGCTGACTATGAGAAACCTTGGAGAGGACCTCAGATGTGGGCAACCCCCCCCCCCTCTAGGGGACCGAAAGCAATGGATGTGGAGCGGGTCTAACATGATACTGTGAAAGTTCAATCCATAGTGGCTCCAACACAGCCGCGAGAGTTCAGTTCAAAGCGGATCCAAGACAGCAGCGAGAGTCCCGTCCACAGGAAACCATCTCAAGCGGAGGCGGATCAGCAGCGTAGAGATGTCCCCAACCGATACACAGGCGAGCGGTCCATCCTGGGTCTCGACTCTGGACAGCCAGTACTTCATCCATGGTCATCGGACCGGACCCCCTCCACAAGGGAGGGGGGGACATAGGAGAAAGAAAAGAAGCGGCAGATCAACTGGTCTAAAAAGGAGGTCTATTTAAAGGCTAGAGTATACAGATGAGTTTTAAGGTGAGACTTAAATGCTTCTACTGAGGTAGCATCTCGAACTGTTACCGGGAGGGCATTCCAGAGTACTGGAGATAAATGGAGCGGAGTAAAAGTAGCGTTTCTTCTCTATAAATATACTCAAGTAAAAGTAAAAGTATGTAGCATAAAAACTACTCGTAGAAGTACAATTTATCCCAAAAGTTACTCAAGTAAATGTAACGGAGTAAATGTAGCACGTTACTACCCACCTCTGGCCACTAGGGAGGCGCTAAAGAGCCGCGGGTTGCTGACCTCTGTCCTAAGAGAATGCTTCAAGGAGATAATAAGGGGTGGCAGAGAAGACTGGACAACCGCGTTAGATTCCGAGGGAATTACTTCAAAGGATTAAACTTGTAGTTGTGTTTGAGCCTGACACACCTGGTACTTTGGCAGACTAGAGCTTCCAACTAGAATGTGGAATATGACCTGACCTGATGTGATACAATAAGTTGTGTGGATTCAGAAAGAACTGTTTTGGACAAATCTGAGGTTGAACAGCACACACTGTCGACAAAGTTTAACTTATTGAAAGTCATGACAAAGTAGGTCACAGAGTATATTTGCATATTGTATTATATTATATTATATTTCCATCCTGAGTATTGTACTGCCTGCCATCTTTCTTTCCGTGCTTTGTAACCGATGACACATTTATTGTTACCTCTCTTAATGTCCTTCCATCGCTCTGAAAATCCCTTCAGAAAGTGAGAACCTTCCCCTCTTATCCTCCAGGCTCTGTGTTGCTGCACTTAGTGGATGGTTGAGAAGTGACTGACGGCAGTTGGCGGATGAGAGAGAGAGAGAGAGAGAGAGGAAGAATAGCCTGCGTGGGCTTCTCTTTTTATTTGTAAAAAAATAGAAAAATAAGAAAATAGATATGGGCGAGATCATATTACAGCCATTTAGAAAAGCTTCGGGCACCTTTTCTTCCTGCACACTTTAGGGAAAACTCTTCTGAAATGAGTTTTTGGGACTAAAAATCTGGATTGTTGTTTAAAGGCCTACTGAAAGCCACTACTAGCGACCACGCAGTCTGATAGTTTATATATCAATGATGAAATATTAACATTGCAAGTTCACTTTACTAAATTGCAATTTTAAATTTCCCACAAAGTATCCTGTTGAAAACGTCACGGAATGGCTAAAAGTCGTCTCTTTTCATCGCATAATTCCACAGTATTCTGGACATCTGTGTTGCTGAATCTTTTTGCAATTTCTTCAATTAAAAATGGAGAAGTCAAAGTAGAAAGATGGAGGTGGGAAGCTTTTAGCCTTTAGCCACACAAACACAGAGTGTTTCCTTGTTTCAAATCAATCAATCAATGTTTATTTATATAGCCCTAAATCACAAGTGTCTCAAAGGGCTGCACAAACCACAACGACATCCTGGGTAAGGCCCACATAAGGGCAAGGAAAAACTCCCCCCAGTGGGACGTCGACCATGATGACTATGAGAAACCTTGAGGAGGACCACATATGTGGGCAACCCCCCCTAGGGCAGTGGTCCCCAACCTTTTTGTATCCGCGGACCGGTCAACGCTCAATAATTTGGCCCACACCCCGGGGGGAGGGGGGTGGTAGGATCCTATTTTTTATTTATTTATTTTTTGTCATGAAAAAGGGAGGTTTTTGTGGTTGGTGCACTAATTGTAAGTGTATATTGTGTTTTTTATGTTGATTTAATAAAAAGAAAAAATTCTGCGGCCCGGTGGTTGGGGACCACTGCCCTAGGGGACCGAAAGCAATGGATGTCGAGCGGATCTAACATCATCCTTTTTTATTTTTATTTTTTTTGTATTTTTATTCTATTTTTTGTCATAAAAACGGGAGGTTTTTGTGGTTGGTGCACTAATTGTAAGTGTATATTGTGTTTTTTATGTTGATTTAATAAAAATAATATATATATTCTGTGGCCCAGTACCAATCGGGCCGCGGCCCGGTGGTTGGGGACCACTGCCTTAGGGGACCGAAAGCAATGGATGTCGAGCGGATCTAACATCATCCTTTTTTATTTTTTGATTTTTTTTGTATTTTCATTTTTTGTCATGAAAAAGGGAGGTTTTTGTGGTTGGTGCACTAATTGTAAGTGTATATTGGGTTTTTTATGTTGATTTAATAAAAAAAAAAAATTCTGCGGCCCGGTGGTTGGGGACCACTGCCCTAGGGGACCGAAAGCAATGGATGTCGAGCAGATCTAACATCATACTGTGAAAGTCCAATCCATAGTGGATGTAACGCAGTGGTCCCCAATCTTTTTGTATCTGCTGACCGGTCAACGCTTAATCTGTCCCGCGGCCCGGGGGGTGGGTGTGGTAGGATCCTTTTTTATTTTTATTTGTTTTTTTGTCATGAAAAAGGGAGTTTTTTGTGGTTGGTGCACTAATTGTAAGTGTATATTGTGTTTTTTATGTTGATTTAATAAAAAAATAAAGAAATATTCTGCGGCCCGGTGGTTGGGGACCACTGCCCTAGGGGACCGAAAGCAATGGATGTCGAGCAGATCTAACATCATACTGTGAAAGTCCAATCCATAGTGGATCTAACGCAGTGGTCCCCAACCTTTTTGTATCCGCGGACCGGTCAACGCTTAATAATTTGTCCCGCGGCCCGGGGGGTGGGTGTGGTAGGATCCTTTTTTATTTGTATTTGTTTTTTGTCATGAAAAAGGGAGGTTTTTGTGGTTGGTGCACTAATTGTAAGTGTATATTGTGTGTTTTATGTTGATTTAATAAATAAAAAAAATATATTCTGCGGTCCGGTACCAATCGGGCCGCGGCCCGGTGGTTGGGGACCACTGCCCTAGGGGACCGAAAGCAATGGATGTCGAGCGGATCTAACATCATACTGTGAAAGTCCAATCCATAGTGGATCTAACGTAACCGTGAGAATCGAGTCCAAAGTGGATCCATAATAGTAGCGAAAGTCCGCTCCAAAGTGGAGCCAGCAGGAAACCATCCCAAGCGGAGGCGGATCAGCAGCGCAGAGATGTCCCCAACTGTTACACAGGCGAGCAGTCCATCCTGGGTCCAGATTTTGGACAGCCAGTACTTCATCCATGGCCACCGGACCGGACCCGCTCCACAAGGGAGGGGGGGACATAGGAGGGAAAGAAAAGAAACGGCAGATCAACTGGTTTAAAAAGGAGGTCTATTTAAAGGCTAGAGTATACAAATAAGTTTTAAGATGAGACTTAAATGTTTCTACTGAGGTAGCATCTGGAACTGTTCCAGAGTACTGGAGCCCGAACAGCAAACGTTCTATAGCCCGCAGACTTTTTTTGGCCTCTGGGAATCACGAACAAGCCAGAGTCCTTTGAACGCAGATTTCTTGCCGGGACATAAGGACGAGGCAAAGCTTTACTATGGATCAGAGCGGTCAAGCGAACATTGATCCCGACTACATGTCAACCGGCAGTTTTTGGTGAGAAAATTGTGGTAATAAGTCGCCTCTTACCGGAGATCAGCTGAGCTTCTTTCCTGCTGCAGCATCACAACTTCCTTCAGAGACTGGCGTCAACACACCCGGGGACACACCAATCCGACTATCAGGTACTATTTAACTCACTAAAACACTAGCAACACAATAGAAGGATAAGGGACTTCGCAGAATTATCCTAGTAAATGTGTCTAAAAACATCTGAATCGCTCTCAATGCGATCGCCTTTTTTCTAAATTTTCTCATCCACGAATCTTTCATCCTCGCTCAAATTAATGGGGAAATCATCGCTTTCTCGGTCCGAATCGCTCTCTCTGCTGGTGGCTCCCATTAAAAACAATGTGAGGACGTGAGGAGCCCTCACACTTGTGACATCATCGTCTGCTACTTCCGGTACAGGCAAGGCTTTTTTATTAGCGACCAAAAGTTGCAAACTTTAACGTCGATGTTCTCTACTAAATCCTTTCAGCAAAAATATGGCAATATGGCGAAATGATGAAGTATGACACATAGAATGGACCTGCTATCCCCGTTTAAATAAGAACATCTCATTTCAGTAGGCCTTTAACTCACTAAAACACTAGCAACACAATAGAAAGATAAGGGACTTTGCAGAATTATCCTAGTAAATGTGTCTAAAAATATCTGAATTGCTTCCAATGCAATCGCCTTTTTTTTTCTTCTAGTCCTTCACTCTAAATTTTCTCATCCACGAATCTTTCATCCTCGCTCAAATTAATGGGGAGATCGTCGCTTTCTCGGTCAGAATCGCTCTCTCTGCTGGTGGCCATGATTGTAAACAATGTTCAGATGTGAGGAGCTCCACAACCCGTGACGTCACGCGCACATCGTCTGCTACTTCCGGTACAGGCGAGGCTTTTTTATCAGCACCAAAAGTTGCGAACTTTATCGTCGATGTTCTCTACTAAATCCTTTCAGCACAAATATGGCAATATGGCGAAATGATGAAGTATGACACATAGAATGGACCTGCTATCCCCGTTTAAATAAGAACATCTCATTTCAGTAGGCCTTTAATTCACTAAAACACTAGCAACACAATAGAAAGATAATGGACTTTGCAGAATTATCCTAGTAAATGTGTCTAATAACATCTGAATCGCTCCCAATGCAATCGCCTTTTTTTCTTCTAGTCCCTCTCTAAATTTTCTCATCCACAAATCTTTCATCCTCGCTCAAATGGGGAAATCGTCGCTTTCTCGGTCCGAATCGCTCTCGCTGCTGGTGGCCATGATTGTAAACAATGTGAGGAAGTGAGGAGCTCCACAACCCGTGACATCACACGCACATCGTCTGCTACTTCCGGTAAAGGCAAGGCTTTTTTATTAGCGACCAAAAGTTGCAAACTTTATCGTGGATGTTCTCTACTAAATCCTTTCAGCAAAAATATGGCAATATGGCGAAATGATGAAGTATGACACATAGAATGGAGCTGCTATCCCCGTTTAAATAAGAACATCTCATTTCAGTAGGCCTTTAACAGGAAGTCAAGCTGTTTAAAAAGAAAGGTTCATTTTAAAACGTCCCACATCTCCGTCACATCAGGACTAAACAAAGGATTTCTCAGCATCCTCACATCCATCCTTCTCTTCATGCCTGTCATCATTCCTCCACTCCACTTTGTGGCATTGGAAGCTGCCTCTTTGCCGGTCTGGACTTTGATTTAGTGGTTAAACAATGACGACGCAGCTCATCTTTAACTGCTGGCTGAGCAAGGAAGGAAGTCCTTGTAATCTTCCTAATTGATTTCTCTAGTCTGAATAAGATCCCAGGGAATAGTCAGAGTGTGGAAGAGGGGGTGTCGCCTCTCCTTAATGAGGCTTCTTATGAAACAGGGAAAGCAATTAAGAAGATTCCTTTTTTGAAATGTGATGAAGCAGCAGGCAGCTATGAGTAAGAAGGTAAAAAAAATAAATAAATAAATCACATAGGCAATGCATGATTTATTATAAGAGCAGTTTTAATAAATTGCGGGTATCGAGTTATTGATGACAGCAAATCATGAGGATTTGCACACATGAACTCACAAAAAGCAGCTGGAATCAGCTTTTACTAAAAATTGTACAGCTGAATATTTTTTGCAATCGTTTTTTTGTATTTTGCATTATTTTTTGCATGTAAAACTATAAATATTATCTATAAAATGTGGTTTGCGTTTTTGGGATTAATTTAATTTGATTGGTTTATGGGAAACGTGTATTTGGTTTTCGTACGATTTTGTCACGACTTGGACTTGGGGATAGTTTGTCTTTCCAACGCAAAGGAAAGTTGGCACGAGTCAGACGTGAATGTAAGTACATTTTTATTTTATACTCTAATAAACATCCATCCATCCATTTTCTACCGCTTATTCCCTTTTGGGGTCGCGGGGGGCGCTGGCGCCTATCTCAGCTACAGTCGGGCGGAAGGCAGGGTACACCCTGGACAAGTCGCCACCTCATGGCAGGGCCAACACAGAGACAACTTTCACACTCACAACAAAAACGAAAACAAATGGCGCGCACAACGGCGGACAACAAACTTGACTACTGAAAACAAATGACTAGCACAAAGGCATGACTAAGGACAAAAGAACAAAAGACACAAACTGTGGCATAAAACAAACCAAAAACTTACGTGGCATGGACAGAATAATAAACAGCATGACATGGCATGAAGGCATTTGAGGGATATGAAAAGTCGCCAGGCTGACCACTACAGGTTTAAATAATGAACATGATAATTACACACAGGTGTGAGAACTGAGGACAGGGGGCGTGAGATGAGGGAAAGGTGAAAATTAATGAGTTGGCATGGTAAAGAAAACAAGGGAGTGCAGGGTTGGTGGTAGCCCAGATGAGTCAGGGATACATGGGATTCTGGGTATTTGTTCTGTCGTGTTTTAGTTATGCTATAGTGCGGATGTTCTCCTGAAATGTGTTTGTCATTTTTGTTTGGTGTGGGTTCACAGTGTGGCGCACATTATTAAGAGTGCTAAAGTTGTTTAAACGGCCACCCTCAGTGTGACCTGTATTGCTGTTGAATAAGGATGCCTTGCAGTCTCTTACGTCGGTCTGCAATAGCCTCGTCAAACAATTCTTTGGGCTGGCAAGTTATTTGTACAAGCTGTAGAGGGCGCTAGCGGCAGTGTCATCATTGTACGGACTTATTATTGTTCATCGGGTGAACACCAGCGTAAATTCGAGAGAATAATTACTTTGATATTCGGGAGTCGCCTGGGAAAATTGGGAGGGTTGGCAGCGGGCAGCACTAACATTAAATTTTCATATTAAGGTGCGGGCCGCGTGTCTGAGACCCTTGATTTATACATAGCACAAAGCAAAAAAAAAAAACTCTGTATGCAGTATTATTTCATAATAAATTTCAAAAGAGTTACGTGGCTCCCATTGTTTTCTTTACTTTGTGAAACGGGTCAAAATGGCTCTTTTTGAGTAGTAAAGGTTGCTGACCCTTGTTGTAGACGATGCTACATATGTACAAAATAAACCACATGATGTCAGTACATCAGTCGAGGAAAATGATCAAACTAGCACCAAACCACGCCCCCACTTTCCCTCTCCGTGCGTCGGTTGAGGTGGGCGCGTGTATAATATAGCCAAGAGTCATGGATGGATGGCATTGTGGGTAATTCTTATGTTGCGTTTATAATGTGTTACAGAGCTGATGTTCTCCATAAATGTGTTTGGTGTGGGTTCACAGAGTGTGGCACATATTAGTAAGAGTGTTAAAGATGTTTATATCACAAACATCAGTGTAAAAGGTATGGCTGTTGACCAAGTATGCATTCCAATCTCGTATGAAAAGCAGCGAAATGCATGCGTCCGGCCGGCACGCAGATAGCGTTGTGTAGAGGCGGGAGCGATGACATGTTGTAGAGTAGTGGTCCCCAACCACCGGGCCGCGGCCCCAGAATAATTTTTAATTATTAGTATTATTTTTTTATCACACTCAATTTTTTACTGCATGCCATTGGTAAGCGCAGGGGTGAGAAGAGGTTTTAAAATAATTAGCGTCCCGGCGGCTATTCAAGGAAATACGGGGGAAATTTATTTGATAAAACCCAACACCAAGAATAGACATTTGAAAGGCAATTTAAAATAAATAAAGAATAGTGAACAACAGGCTGAATAAGTGTAGGTTATATGAGGCATAAATAACCAACGGAGAAGGTACTTGGTATGTTAACCTAACATATTATGGTAAGAGTCATTCAAATAACTATAACATATAGAACATGCTATACCTTTACCAAACTATCTCTCACTCCTAATCCATAAATCCCATGAAACCTTATACGTCTAGTCTTACGTGAATGAGCTAAATATTATTTGATATTTTATCGTGTTTAACTAATGGAGGTGACGGAAAATGGACACCAGGTGGCAGTGTTCAATAATGTATTATATATATAGTAAATATATATATATATAATGAGAATACAAAACAATAATAGACAATACTAATGAACTATAGAATGGTGTGTGTGTCAAAAACCCAAGTGTGTATGGTGTAAGACTATGTGAAGTATTTAATTGGAGCATTTTACCATAAGTTTTGGCGAGAACGAAGGAGCGAGGAAGTCCATGGGCCGGCAGGGTCAGGGGGCGATAGAAAGGCGTCAGAGTCCAGGGGCGAGCGAGGAGTCTAGGGACGACGGAGGAAATCAGAGGAAGGAGGAGATCCGAGGAAGAGTGAGACGCACTGCTCACTTTGCAGGCGACGGAGGGTTCTGCGAGAACACCGAGAGACAGAACACAGGGAGAGCAGGATTGCATAAAGCAGGGTGATCGCTTACTGAACGTTAATTGCGAACTAAGTTCCCGCACCGATCCTTGGTCCACTGGTCCCTTTATACAGCCTCACGTCATCAGACACAGGTGTGTCAGGCGTGGACTGAGGCCGGCTGTGGTCCGCTTGATGAGCGCGGGGCTGTG
Source organism: Nerophis ophidion (assembly GCF_033978795.1). Classification (NCBI taxonomy): domain Eukaryota; kingdom Metazoa; phylum Chordata; class Actinopteri; order Syngnathiformes; family Syngnathidae; genus Nerophis; species Nerophis ophidion. Next base: position 78,501,691 of record NC_084615.1, read on the forward strand.
TCTGGAGTGCCCTGTCTACCAACTCTACCAACCGAGAACAATTCAACCTACAAAACAAAAGTACATAAAACAATTTGTTTAATTGATTGATTAAAACTTTTATTAGTAGATTGCACAGTACAGTACATATTCTGTACAATTGACCACTAAATGGTAACACCCGGATAAGTTTTTCAACTTGTTTAAGTCGGGGTCCATGTTAGTCAATTCATGTGCTGTTTATTTGTTTTTTTTTCTACATGACAAAATGAGGACTTCAAGATTAGTGGCTACAATCAGCACATTCTGCAGTGCACAGCTTTTTGAAGTGGGTTTTAAAGCATGATACTAAAACAGCAGGATCCCCGGGGGGGTCACACGCACCCCTCCCGGCATCGCACCCTGCTCCCCGTCACTCACTGTTTGAGAAGTAATGCTTTCACTTGAAGAGAAAGTAGACCTGCAGTATTTGTGTGGGTCGGTTGGGGAAAACAAAATTATTTAAACGGCAAGCACAGCTCTTGTCCGTTTACTGTGTAAGCAGAGCCAAAAAGTCCGCTCTCGGAGGGGGGAAGGGAGCCTGCCAACCTTTTCACTTGCAGAGCACACACACACACACACACACACACACACACACACACACACACACACACACACACACACACAAAGTCTCTTACAGGCTACAACCAAATCATTTTCTCCTTTTTCTGTCAAATTGCTCTGCAGCACATAAAAGTATGATCACTGCTGTGCAGCTTTGTGTTAAAGTCCTACTGAAAGCCACTACTAGCGACCACGCAGTCTGATAGTTTATATATCAATGATGAAATATTAACATCGCAACACATGACAATACGGCCGCTTTAGTTTACTCAATTGCAGTTTTACATTTCGGGCGGAAGTATCATGCTAAAACGCGCGTGCGTGTGACGTCACGCACTGTAGAGGACATTTTGGTCCAGCACCTTTCACAGCTATAAGTCGTCTCTTTTCATCGCATAATTTTATTTATTATAATTATTAGTGATTCCTAGAGCCCAAAAAAAGTCTGCGGGCTATAGAGCGTTTTCCGTTCGGGCTCCAGTACTCTGGAATGCCCTCCCGGTAACAGTTCGAGATGCCACCTCAGTAGGAGCATTTAAGTCTCACCTTAAAACTCATCTGTATACTCTAGCCTTTAAATAGACTCCCTTTTTAGACCAGTTGATCTGCCGTTTCTTTTCTTTTTCTCCTATGTCCCACTCTCCCTTGTGGAGGGGGTCCGGTCCGATGACCATGGATGAAGTACTGGCTGTCCAGAGTCGAGACCCAGGATGGACCGCTCGCCTGTGTATCGGTTGGGGACATCTCTACGCTGCTGATCCGCCTCCGCTTGAGATGGTTTCCTGTGGACGGGACTCTCGCTGCTGTCTTGGATCTGCTTGAACTGAACTCTCGCGGCTGTGTTGGAGCCACTATGGATTGAACTTTCACAGTATCATGTTAGACCCGCTCGACATCCATTGCTTTCGGTCCCCTATGGGGAGGTGGGGGTTGCCCACATCTGAGGTCCTCTCCAAGGTTTCTCATAGTCAGCATTGTCACTGGCGTCCCACTGGATATGAATTCTCCCTGCCCACTGGGTGTGAGTTTTCCTTGCCCTTTTGTGGGTTCTTCCGAGGATGTTGTAGTCGTAATGATTTGTACAGTCCTTTGAGACATTTGTGATTTGGCGCTATATAAATAAACATTGATTGATTGATTGATTGATAATTCCACAGTTTTATGGACAACTGTGTTGCTGAATTTTTTTCAATTTGTTCAATGAATAATGGAGACATCAAAGAAGAAAGCTGTAGGGGGGAAGCGGTGTATTGCGGCCGCCTCTAACACAAACACAGCCAGTGTTTCATTGTTTACATTCCCGAAAGATGACGGTGAAGCTTTACTATGGAACAGAGCGGTCAAGTGAACATGGTTCCCTACCACATGTCAACCGGCAGGTTTCGGTGAGAAATTGTGGCAATAAGTCGGCTCTTACCGTAGACATGAGCATAGAGCTTGCGTCGTTCCTCCTGAACTTGTCATAGAGGCAGCTGCGGACTCTCTTGCCTCCTCCCACTGGCCGCCCCGGACCGTCGGATGTTTCCACTGTGGAGGAGGGGAACAAAAATAAAAAAATGTCAGCCCGGCTGCCTTCGCCTCGTCGAGAAATGTGGCTTCCCTCGGAGAATCTGGCGGTCACCACACCCATGGCCACACCCCTATGACTTTCAGGTTGTACAGGACCGACCATATAATCTCACTAAAACATAGCAACACAATAGGCAGATAAGAGATTTTCCAGAATTATCCTAGTAAATTTGTCTACTAACATCTGAATCGTTCTGCCGTCTAGTATTTTATTTTTTTCTTCTAGTCCTTCACTTTCACTTTCCTAATCCACGTATCTTTCATCTTCGCTCAAATTAATGGGGAAATCGTCACTTTCTCGGTCCGAATCGCTCTAGCTGCTGGTGGCCATGATTATAAACAATGTTCAGATGTGAGGAGCTCCACAACCCGTGACGTCACACGCACATCGTCTGCTACTTCCGGTACAGGCAAGGCTTTTTTATTAGCGACCAAAAGTTGCAAACTTTATCGTCGATGTTCTCTACTAAATCCTTTCAGCAAAAAGATGGCAATATCGTGAAATGATGAAGTATGACACATAGAATGGACCTGCTATCCCCGTTTAAATAAGAACATCTCATTTCAGTAGGCCTTTAATAATCCTAGAGTCAGCCACACACATAAATGCATAAAATACCCCTCAGTTCTGTGTTTATATGAATATAAACTGTGGCTTCCCTGGGACTATAAATAGTAGGACTGTGAACATTTGGGTGTCTTGCATTTCGATTCAATATCGATTCTTGGGGTCACGATTCGATAATATATCGATTTTTTTGTTTCGATTCTCGATTCAAAAACGATATTTTTCCCGATTTAAAAGGATTGTGTATTCATTCAATACATAGATTTCAGCAGGATCTACCCCAGTCTGCTGACATGCTAGCAGAGTAGTAGATTTTTGTAAAAAGCTTTTATAATTGTAAAGGACAATGTTTTATCAACTGATTGCAATAATGTAAATTTGTTTTAACTATTAAACGAACCAAAAATATGACCTATTTTGTCTGTGAAAACATTGGACACAGTGTGTTGTCCAGCTTATGAGATGCCATGCAAGTGTAAGCCACTCTGACACTATTGTTCTTTTTTATTATTTTTATAAATGTCTAATGATAATGTCAATGAGGGATTTTTAATCACTGCTATGCTGAAATTATAACTAATATTGATACTGATGTTGATAATATTAATTTTTGTTTCACTACTTTTGGTTTGTTCTGTGTCTGTCAGGTTTGGACTTGGTCTTGGGTTGTTTTCCCGAGGTGCGAAGCGAATGGAGTGGAAACGGCGTGAAGGTAGGTACATATTTAATTTATTTACTCATTAACTAAAAACAGGAACAAAAAAAAAAGCGCTCAAAATGGAGGTACAAAACTTGGGCTATGAAACAAAAGACTAGCAAAAAGGCTATAAACTATGAACATGAAACAAAACACTTGTGCTATGGCATGAATAACAAAAAACTTACGTGGACAAAATGGACAGCATAGCAAGGCATGAAGCAGATAATCGAGGTCGTGAAGGAGGTGATGTTGCCAGACTGACTAACTGGTAACTGTGGCGTAAATAATGAACATGATAAGTGAAAACAGGTGTGAGACAAGACAGGTGAACTGATTGGTCGTCATGGTAACAAAACAGGGAGTGGAAAAAAAAAAAGGAACTTAGAGTCCAAAGGTCAAAAGAACCTGGTTTTCCTAGGCAGTCTCCCATCCAAGTACTAACCAGGTCAGACACTGCTTAGCTTTGAGAACAGATAAGATTGGGGATGCTCAGGGTAATATGGACATACAAAACTCACGATCAGACATGACAGATGAAAACTAAATCAGTTGGCATGGTAACAAGACAAACAAGGAAATGCAAAACAGAACTAAATGTCCGAAAAAAACTAAACATAGCATGACCAAAACGTGTTTGTGTCTTCTCTCAATTGCTGTTTATTGCAGTTCTGAGTGTCGCTGGGTCAGGTTTGGTTTTGGAATTGGATTGCATTGTTATGGTATTGCTGTGTAGTGGTTTGTTGGATTGATTAAAAAAATTAAAAATAAAAAAAAACTTTTTTTTTTTTTTATAAATGACAATCGATTCTGAATCGCACAACGTATTCGAATCGATTTTTTCCCCACACCCCTAAACAATAGAAAGGAAGCTGAGGTAAAACATTGTGATGCACTCTTTTCTAACCTGGACGTCACCCCCGCACACACACACACACACACACACACACACACACACACACACACACACACACACACACACACACACACACACACACACACACACACACACACACACACACACACACACACAGAATATGGTGCAGAGGTCCATTTACATGAACGGACATGAACTGTCAGTCAAATGTGCGTGAGTCGCAGCCCCAGAAAGGCTTGACAGGTGATGAATGATGAATGCCATCCCCCGAGTTGACCTGCCGCCCCTCACGTGAGCTGTTCCCATCGTCCCCATTGTTTGCTCTCCCAGACTCGGCCGGGACGGTCTCCCACGGCGACAGAAAGCTGGCCAATGAGCCGAGCTCTCTGTGCAAACTGGACCCGGTTGAAATGCGTCCACTTATCCTGCAGACGTCCCAGTTGAAGTCTGGGGGAGGTGTCACATCCTGCTGATTATGATTATGTCCACTTTCTTACACGGTCATTTTATTTCTCTCCCACCTTCCTTTGTGTTTTCTCTCCAGCATGGCCTTCTTTGATAACTTTTCTTCTTTATACTTCTTGCATGTTGTGGGCTGATCTGTGCGGAGGAGGACTCCTCACTGACATCGCCCACATTTCCTCTTATTTCCAGCCAGTTTTTCTTCTACCGCCGTCCCTCGCTATCTTGCCTCCTCCCTATCCGTCCGGCGTTCGCTTCTAAAACTCCTCGGCTTTACATCCTTCATGACAGCCGACCAAGAATTAAGCATCAACAAACACTTTCAAAGAGACCCACTCCAAAGAAATCCTGAATAAGACATCAAATCAGCATTTTTCTCTCATCATTCAGCCAGCCAGTGTGGTGTTTATTTTACTCACAACTATTCTGCACCAATATTTCCTTTCCTGCTAGCGGTTTTTAAACCATGCACATTCACGACGGTTCTGCTTCTTTCATTGCACGACTCAATCCCAACAACAATTAGAGGTGGCTAGTAACGCGCTACAAAATACTAAACACAACTACAAGTTTAATCCTTTGAAGTAATTCCCTCGGAATCTAACGCGGTTGTCCAGTCTTCTCTTCATTTTAGCTTCAGTTTTTTGAACGGAGAATATTTGTGAAATATTTCTTTAAACTTATTATTATTAAAATAAAATAAAAATATTCTGGCAAATCTAGAACATCTGTAGGATGAAATTTAAATCTTATTTCAAAGTCTTTTGAATATATTTTAACATTTTTGTTCTGGAAAATCTAGAAGAAATAATGATTTGTCTTTGTTAGAAATATAGCTTGGTCCAATTTGTTATATATTCTAACAAAGTGCAGATTGGATTTTAACCTATTTAAAACATGTCTTAAAAATTCTAAAATTAGTCTTAATCAGGAAAAATTACTAATGATGTTCCATAAATTGTTTTTTAAATTTTTTCCAAAAGATATAAATTAGCTAGTTTTTCTCTTCATTTTTGCCGATTGAATTTTGAATTTTAAAAACTCGAAATTGAAGATTAAACTATGTTTAAAAAATTAATTTTCTTTTTTTTTGTGTGTTTTTTCCTCTTTTAAACCATTCAATTAAGTTTTTTTTAAAAGGGAAAAAAATGTGCCACGGAATGACAGACAGAAATAACCTTTTTTTATATATATATATATATATATATATATAGATGTATTTATTAAAGGTAAATTGAGCAAATTGGCTATTTCTGGCCATTTATTTAAGTGTGTATCAAACTGGTAGCCCTTCGCATTAATCAGTACCCAAGAAGTAGCTCTTGGTTTCAAAAAGGTTGGTGACCCCTGGTCTAGTACAAGTCCAGCCTAGTAAGTCTGCAACAATACATGGCAAAATAAGTCCTGCAGAAAAAGATGCAACAAAAATGGTAGACACATGCCTAAAAATGTGATGGTTTGCATAATTTTTGCTGTTTAACGACACGTAAAACAGTGCATTATCTTAAATAGAATATTAGTGCAGCACTGGCTTGAATTGTTACATTTTGAGACCAAAGGGAAAAAGGGAAATATATTAATTTTCTTAAAGTCCTACTGAAAGCCACTACTAGCGACCACACAGTCTGATAGTTTATATATCAATGATGAAATATTAACATTGCAACACATGCCAATACGGCCGCTTTAGTTTACTAAATTGCAATTTTTGCATATTTCTATAGTATTCTGGACATCTGTGTTGCTGAATCTTTTGCAATTTGTTCAATTAATAATGAAGACATCAAAGAAGAAAGATGTAGGTGGGAAGCTGTGAATTGCGGCCGCCTTTAGCAACACAAACACAGCCGGTGTTTCTTTGTTTCCTTGTTTACATTCCCGAAAGATGACGGTGAAGCTTTAGTATGGAACAGAGCGGTCAAGCAGCAGGTTTCGGTGAGAAAATGGTGGTAATAAGTCGGCTCTTACCGTAGACATGAGCGGAGAGCTTGCTTCTTTCCTCCTGCACCTGTCAAAGAGGCAGTTGCGGACTCTCTTGCATCCTCCCACTGGACACCCCTGAGCGTTGGATGCTTCCACCGTGGAGGAGGGGGAAAAAAAAATCTCAGTCCGGCCCCACTGGCTGCCTTCGCCTCGTCGAGAAACGTGGCTTCCCTCCGAGACACTGGCGGTCACCACACCCGTGGTCACACCCCTCCGACTTTCAGGTTGTACAGGTAAGACCATATAATCTCACTAAAACACTAGTAACACAATAAGCAGATAAGAGATTTTCCAGAATTATTTGAGTAAATTTGTCTAATAACATCTGAATCGGTTTGCCGTCTATTTTTTTTTTCCGAGTCCTTCACTCTCACTTTCCTTATCCACAAATCTTTCATCCTCGCTTAAATTAATGGGGGAATCGTCGCTTTCTCAATCTGAATCGCTCTCGCTGCTGGTGGCCATGATTTTAAACAATGTTCAGATGTGAGGAGCTCCACAACCCGTGACGTCACGCGCACATCGTCTGCTACTTCCGGTACAGGCAAGGCTTTTTTATTAGCGACCAAAAGTTGCGAACTTTATCGTCGATGTTCTCTACTAAATCCTTTCAGCAAAAATATGGCAATATCGCGAAATGATCAAGTTTGACGCATAGAATGGACCTGCTATCCCCGTTTAAATAAGAACATCTCATTTCAGTAGGCCTTTAATACACATAAAACACTGTACTTTGTGTGTGTGGTCCAATCCAACCGTGTTCGCTTGACATCTCCGTTCCATAGTAAAGCTTGACTGTCTTCTTTCGGGAATGTAAGCAATGAAACACCGGCTGTGTTTGTGTTGCTAAAGGCGGCCGCAATACACCGCTTCCCACCAACAGCTTTCTTCTTTGACGTCTCCATTATTAATTGAACAAATTGCAAAAGATTCAGCAACACAGATGTCCAGAATACTGTGGAATTTTGCGATGAAAACAGACGACTTAGTAGCTGGGAATGATGCTAGAACAAAATGTCCTTTACAATCCGTGACGTGATTCGCACGAGTCATCATACTACCAAAAGTTGCGAACTTTATCGTCAATGTTCTCTACTTAATTCTTTCAGCCAAAATATGGCAATATCGCGAAATGATCAAGTATGACAAAGAGAATGGACCTGCTATCCCCGTTTAAATAAGAACATCTCATTTCAATAGGCCTTTAATCCACATAAAACACTGTACTTTGTGTGTGTGGTCCAATCCAACCGTGTTCGCTTGACATCTCTGTTCCATAGTAGAGCTTGACTGTCATCTTTCAGGAATGTAAACAATGAAACACCGGCTGTGTTTGTGTTGCTAAAGGCGGCCGCAATACACCGCTTCCCACCAACAGCTTTCTTCTTTGATGTCTCCTTTATTAATTGAACAAATTGCAAAAGATTCAGCAACACAGATGTCCACAATTTTGCGATGAAAACAGACGACTTAATAGCTGGGAACGATGCTAGAACAAAATGTCCTCTACAATCCATGACGTCATTCGCATGAGTCATCATACTACCAAAAGTTGAGAACTTTATCGTCGATGTTCTCTACTTAATCCTTTCAGCAAAAATATGGCAATATCGCGAAATGATCAAGTATGACGCATAGAATGGACCTGCTATCCCCGTTTAAATAAGAAAGTCTCATTTCAGTAGGCCTTTAGTACACGTAACACACTGTACTTTCTGTGTGTGTGGTCCAATCCAACTGTGTTCGCTTGACATCTCCGTTCCATAGTAAAGCTTGACTGTCATCTTTCGGGAATGTAAATAATGAAACACCGGCTGTGTTTGTGTTGCTAAAGGCAGCCGCAATACACCTTTTCCCACCAACAGCTTTCTTCTTTGACGTCTCCATTGTTCATTGAACAATTTGCAAAAGATTCAGCAACACAGATGTCCAAAATACTGGGGAATTTTGCGATGAAAACAGACGAATTAATAGCTGGGAACGATGCTAGAACAAAATGTCCTCTACAATCCGTGACGTCACGCGCAGGCGTCATCATACTACCAAAAGTTGCGAACTTTATCGTCGATGTTCTTTACTTAATCCTTTCAGCAAAAATATGGCAATATGGCGAAATGATCAAGTATGACACATAGAATGGACCTGCTATCCCCGTTTAAATAAGAACATCTCATTTCAGTAGGCCTTTAATCCACATAAAACACTGTACTTTGTGTGTGTGGTCCAATCCAACCGTGTTCGCTTGACATCTCTGTTCCATAGTAAAGCTTGACTGTCATCTTTCGGGAATGTAAACAATGAAACACCGGCTGTGTTTGTGTTGCTAAAGCCGGCCGCAATACACGGCTTCCCACCAACAGCTTTCTTCTTTGATGTCTCCATTATTAATTGAACAAATTTCAAAAGATTCAGCAACACAGATGTCCAGAATACTGTGGAATTTTGCAATGAAAACAGACGACTTAATAGCTGGGAACGATGCTAGAACAAAATATCCTCTACAATCCGTGACGTCACGCGCAGGCGTCATCATACTACCAAAAGTTGCGAACTTTATCGTCGATGTTCTTTACTTAATCCTTTCAGCAAAAATATGGCAATATGGCGAAATGATCAAGTATGACACATAGAATGGACCTGCTATCCCCGTTTAAATAAGAACATCTCATTTCAGTAGGCCTTTAATACACATAACACACTGTACTTTGTGTGTGTGGTCCAATCCAACCGTGTTCGCTTGACATCGCCGTTCCATAGTAAAGCTTGTCATCTTTCGAGAATGTAAACAATGAAACACCGGCTGTGTTTGTGTTGCTAAAGCCGGCCGCAATACACGGCTTCCCACCAACAGCTTTCTTCTTTGATGTCTCCATTATTAATTGAACAAATTTCAAAAGATTCAGCAACACAGATGTCCATAATACTGTGGAATTTTGCAATGAAAACAGACGACTTAATAGCTGGGAACGATGCTAGAACAAAATGTCCTCTACAATCCGTGACGTCACGGATTGAGACGTTTCAGCAGGATTTTTCAGCGTGAAATTTAAAATTGCAATTTAGTAAACTAAAGCGGCCGTATTGGTATGTGTTGCAATGTTAATATTTCATCATTGATATATAAACTATCAGACTGCGTGGTCGCTAGTAGTGGCTTTCAGTAGGCCTTCAAGCTTAGAATCTTTTACAATTTTAAAATGTACCATTTTCCGATAATAATCTGAACTCAAAGGGAAATCCCTCCACTTCATTTTAAGGCTGAAGCACGGCACAAAGCATCTCGGGAAGAAGAAGCGTGAGATCCAAAGCGGCGGCTGCACGTGTGCACGCTGCACATGCGTCACTGAGAGGCAGACCGGTTGCTAGGTTTTGCTTCATCGTCTTCTCTCCTATCCTATGTGCTCACTCAAAGAAACTGTTCCCATGGTAACTTTGCCCAGGGATATAATAACTACCCAAAAAATAAACCCTGTTTGGTTTGTCTTTGAAGACGTTTCGCCCTTCATCAGTTCTAGTCTTAATCTATCAGCTGGTGCCAAAATCCCAAATGTTTATACTCCAGGAGGGATGTTCCTGTCCTATCCTAGTGAGAAAAACAACTGTTGAGATGCAAAAGAGAAATCTTACCGTCATACAAGGACTTAGACCAGGGGTCTGCAACCTGCGGCACCTTAGTGGCTCCCTGGAGCTTTTCTAAAATGGATGAAAATAAAAAAAAGATGGGGAAAAAATTTATTTTTGTTTTAATAGGGTTTCTCTGGGAGGACCAACATGACACAAACCTTCCTAATTGTTAGAAATCCCGTTATTTATATTAAACATGATTTGCTGATGAGAGTATTTGGCGAGTGCCATTTTGTCCCACTAATTTTGGCAGTTCTTAAACTCACCGGAGTTTGTTTACATGTATAACCTTCTCCAACGATGCCCGTGAAAATGTCTCACGCAACTCAGTCTTTGTCTCATTTTGTCCACCAAACTATTTATGCTGTGCGTGAATGCACAAATGTGAGCTTTGTTGAAGCTATTGACGTGTGTGGAGTGCTAATCAGGCATATGTGGTCAGTGCATGACTTCAAGCTAATCAATGCTAACATGCTATTTAGGATTTGTCATGATCCGCGGCTCAGATCATGTCATATTCTGGTTTTGTTCTTTTTTTGTAGTACATCCTGTTTAGTATTTGTCTTCCTTAGTTCCTGGTGGCACTTCCTGTTTGTTTCTGTTGCCATAGTCACGTATTAGTGTCACCTGCCTTTCGTTTTTGACGCGCACCCCATCCATCCTTTTTCTTCTGCTTATTCCCTTTTGTGGGGTCGCAGGGGGTGCTGGCACCGGAGTTTGTTTACATGTATAACCTTCTCCAACGATGCCGGTGAAAATGTCTCACGCAACTCAGTTTTTGTCTCATTTTGTCTACCAAACTATTTATGCTGTGCGTGAATGCACAAATGTGAGCTTTGTTGAAGCTATTGACGTGTGTGGAGTGCTAATCTGGCATATGTGGTCAGTGCATGACTTCAAGCTAATCAATGCTAACATGCTATTTAGGATTTGTCATGATCCGCGGCTCGGATCATGTCATATTCTGGTTTTGTTCTGTTTTTGTGGTACATCCTGTTTAGTATTTCTCTTCCTTAGTTCCTGGTGGCACTTCCTGTTTGTTTCTGTTGCCATAGTCACGTATTAGTGTCACCTACCTTCCGTTTTTGACGCGCACCCCATCCATCCTTTTTCTTCTGCTTATTCCCTTTTTTGGGGTCGCGGGGGGCGCTGGCACCGGAGTTTGTTTACATGTATAACCTTCTCCAACGATGCCCGTGAAAATGTTTTACGCAACTCAGTCTTTGTCTCATTTTGTCTACCAAACTATTTATGCTGTACGTGAATGCACAAATGTGAGCTTTGTTGAAGTTATTGACGTGTGTGGAGTGCTAATCTGGCATATGTGGTCAGTGCATGACTTCAAGCTAATCAATGCTAACATGCTATTTAGGATTTGTCATGATCCGCGGCTCGGATCATGTCATATTCTGGTTTTGTTCTTTTTTTGTGGTACATCCTGTTTAGTATTTGTCTTCCTTAGTTCCTGGTGGCACTTCCTGTTTGTTTCTGTTGCCATAGTCACGTATTAGTGTCACCTGCCTTTCGTTTTTGACGCGCACCCCATCCATCCTTTTTCTTCTGCTTATTCCCTTTTGTGGGGTCGCAGGGGGTGCTGGCACCGGAGTTTGTTTACATGTATAACCTTCTCCAACGATGCCGGTGAAAATGTCTCACGCAACTCAGTTTTTGTCTCATTTTGTCTACCAAACTATTTATGCTGTGCGTGAATGCACAAATGTGAGCTTTGTTGAAGCTATTGACGTGTGTGGAGTGCTAATCTGGCATATGTGGTCAGTGCATGACTTCAAGCTAATCAATGCTAACATGCTATTTAGGATTTGTCATGATCCGCGGCTCGGATCATGTCATATTCTGGTTTTGTTCTGTTTTTGTGGTACATCCTGTTTAGTATTTCTCTTCCTTAGTTCCTGGTGGCACTTCCTGTTTGTTTCTGTTGCCATAGTCACGTATTAGTGTCACCTACCTTCCGTTTTTGACGCGCACCCCATCCATCCTTTTTCTTCTGCTTATTCCCTTTTTTGGGGTCGCGGGGGGCGCTGGCACCGGAGTTTGTTTACATGTATAACCTTCTCCAACGATGCCCGTGAAAATGTTTTACGCAACTCAGTCTTTGTCTCATTTTGTCTACCAAACTATTTATGCTGTACGTGAATGCACAAATGTGAGCTTTGTTGAAGTTATTGACGTGTGTGGAGTGCTAATCTGGCATATGTGGTCAGTGCATGACTTCAAGCTAATCAATGCTAACATGCTATTTAGGATTTGTCATGATCCGCGGCTCGGATCATGTCATATTCTGGTTTTGTTCTTTTTTTGTGGTACATCCTGTTTAGTATTTGTCTTCCTTAGTTCCTGGTGGCACTTCCTGTTTGTTTCTGTTGCCATAGTCACGTATTAGTGTCACCTGCCTTTCGTTTTTGACGCGCACCCCATCCATCCTTTTTCTTCTGCTTATTCCCTTTTTTGGGGTCGCTGGCACCGGAGTTTGTTTACATGTATAACCTTCTCCAACGATGCCCGTGAAAATGTTTTACGCAACTCAGTCTTTGTCTCATTTTGTCTACCAAACTATTTATGCTGTGCGTGAATGCACAAATGTGAGCTTTGTTGAAGGTAGTGACGTGTGTGGAGTACTAATCAGGCACATGTGGTCAGTGCATGACTTTAAGCTAATCAATGCTAACATGCTATTTAGGATTTGTCATGATCCGCGGCTCGGATCATGTCATATTCTGTTTTTGTGGTACATCCTGTTTAGTATTTGTCTTCCTTAGTTCCTGGTGGTACTTCCTGTTTGTTTCTGTTGCCATAGTCACGTATTAGTGTCACCTGCCTTTCGTTTTTGACGCGCACCCCATCCATCCTTTTTCTTCCGCTTATTCCCTTTTTTGGAGTCGCAGGGGGCGCTGGCACCTATCTCAGCTACAATCGTAATTTCTGTCCTTATATAAGCCTGCCTTTTCCGTTACTCATCCTCGTAGTCTAGTTTGCTGATCGACGCAACAGGTGACGTCGCTGATTCCTATTGTGGTAAAAGTCTTTTTGTATTCGTTAGCTTCCACGCTATTCCTTCGTTTGTGTCCCTAGCTCACATGCTAGCGCTTTCAGTTCTTTCTAGCTCCCATGCTAGTTCTGTTGGTTTTGTCTTCAGTGCCTTGTGCAAGTCTTTTTGTTCTTAGTCTGTTTTTTAGTAGAAATAAATCCTTTCTTACCTTCACCGCCTGCATTATAGAGAGAACACACCTGCATAACCACAATGCCAGCTAAGCGTCAGATGATCGCTTTGTGTACATATTGCATCATTCTGCCTCATTTGTATATATATTTGAGCTCATTTAATTTTCTATGTCCTCTGTTTATTTAATTTATATCTGCATTTTTTTGTGTCATATTATCTATTTGTGATATTGCCTGCATTTCAGCTTGCATAAATTGTTATAAATCCATTCGAAGAAGACAGCCTGCCATTTTCTTTAACTTGGACCTTTGGCCATTCTAAGCCAGTAATATATCTAAACCAGGGGTCACCAACGCGGGCACCAGGTCGCCCGTAAGGACCAGATGAGTCGCCCGCTGGCCTGTTCTAAAAATAGCTCAAATAGCAGCACTTACCAGTGAGCTGCCTCTATTTTTAAAATTGTATTTATTTACTAGCAAGCTGGTCTCGCTTTGCTCGACATTTTTAATTCTAAGAGAGACAAAACTCAAATAGAATTTGATAATTCAAGAAAATATTTTAAAGACTTGGTCTTCACTTGTTTAAATAAATTCATTTATTTTTTTACTTTGCTTCTTATAACTTTGAGAAAGACAATTTTAGAGAAAAAATACAACCTTGAAAATGATTTTTGGATTTTTAAACATATACCTTTTTACCTTTTAAATTCCTTCCTCTTCTTTCCTGACAATTTAAATCAATGTTCAAGTACATTTTTTTCTTTTTATTGTAAAGAATAATAAATACATTTTAATTAAATTTTTCATTTTAGCTTCTGTTTTTTCGACGAAGAATATTTGTGAAATATTTCTTATTACGATTAAAATTCCTAAAAAATATTCTGGCAAATCTAGAAAATCTTTAGAATCAAATTTAAATCTTATTTCAAAGTCTTTTGAAATTCTTTTAAAATTTTTGTTCTGGAAAATCTAGAAGAAATAATGATTTGTCTTTGTTAGAAATATAGCTTGGTCCAATTTGTTATATATTCTAACAAAGTGCAGATTGGATTTTAAACTATTTAAAACATGTCATCAAAATTCTAAAATTAATCTTAATCGGGAAAAAATTACTAATGATGTTCCGTAAATGTTTTTTATTTTTTATTTTGTCAAAAAGATTCGAATTAGCTAATTTTTCTCTTCTTTTTTTTCGGTTGAAGAGTCAAAATTGAAGAAAAATATGTTTCAAAATTTAATTTCCATTTTTTGTGTGTTTTCTCCTCTTTTAAACCGTACAATTAACTGTTTTTTTCATCATTTATTCTCTGCAAAAACCTTCCATAAAAGGAAAAAAAAATGTATGATGGAATGACAGACAGAAATACCCATTTTTTTATATATATATAGATTTATTTATTAAAGGTAAATTGAGCAAATTGGCTATTTCTGGCAATTTATTTAAGTGTGTATCAAACTGGTAGCCCTTGGCATTAATCAGTACCCAAGAAGTAGCTCTTGGTTTCAAAAAGGTTGGTGACCCCTGAGCTAAACGTTATCTCAGCCTCTGAGAAGCCTCTGTTTTACTAATGTTTTCCAATGTTGTAAAAACAGGTAGAATATTATATTTAAACATTTCTGTCAACACTCATTTTGATAGTAGGCTATTATATCTAATATAGACACTTACCTCATGTGTTGCCTTCATTATAACACTTATGTAAGGCTTTTTATTTTTCGCGGCTCCAGACGGATTTTTTTTTTGTATTTTTGGTCCCATATGGCTCTTTCACCATTTTGGGTTGCCGACCCCTGACCTGGACGAATGAGAACATCCACAGACAATCATCAAAAACTGTCATGGTCAAAAAGGCCGACCTCTGATGTATTTCAACAGGCGGTTGGCGGGCGGTTGCGGTTCTGATGAAATGTTGGTTCGGGTGGACGGCGGGTGGATGACGACTTTGGTGATGCGGTTGCGGATGATATAATTGCCTGTCCGCGCATCTCTAATACAAATACACGTATTTTGGTTTCAAAAACCTTGGTTTCAAAAATCTTTTTGAAACCAAGAGCTACTTCTTGGGTACTGATTAATGCCAAGGGCTACCAGTTTGATACACACTTAAATAAATTGCCAGAAATAGCCAATTTGCTCAATTTACCTTTAATAAATAAATCTATATATATAAAAAATGGGTACTTCTGTCTGTCATTCCGTTGTACGTTTTTTTTTTCCTTTCACGGAAGGTTTTTTGTAGAGAATAAATGATGAAAAAAACACTTAGTTAAACACTTTAAAAGAGGAGAAAACACACAAAATAAATGAAAATTAAATTTTGAAACATAGTTGATCTTCAATTTCGACTCTTTAAAATTCAAAATTCAACCGAAAAAAATGGGGAAAGACTAGCTAATTCGAATCTCTTTTGAAAAAATTAAAAAAATAATTTATGGAACATCATTATTAGTATTTTTTCCTGATTAAGATTAATTTTAGAATTGTGATGACATGTTTTAAATAAGTTAAAATTCAATCTGCACTTTGTTAGAATATGTGAATGTGAATTATATTTATATAGCGCTTTTCTCTAGTGACTCAAAGCGCTTTACATAGTGAAACCCAATATCTAAGTTACATTTAAAGCAGTGTGGGTGGCACTGGGAGCAGGTGGGTAAAGTGTCTTGCCCAAGGACACAATGGCAGTGACTAGGATGGCGGAAGCGGGAATCGAACCTGCAACCCTCAAGTTGCTGGCACGGCCGCTCTACCAACCGAGCTATGCCGCCCCATATATAACAAATTGGACCAAGCTATATTTCTAACAAAGACAAATCATTATTTCTTCTACATTTTCCAGAACAAAAATTTTAAAACAAATTCAAAAGACTTTGAAATAAGATTTACATTTGATTCTACAGATTATCTAGATTTGCCAGAATATTTTTTATTTTTATTTTAATCATAATAAGTTTGAAGAAATCTTTTTACAAAAAAAACAGAATCTAAAATGAAGAAATAAATTAAAATGTATTTATTATTCTTTAAAATAAAAAAAAAAATACTTGAACATTGATTTAAATAATTTTTAAGGTTGTATTTTTTCTCTAAAATTGTCTTTCTGAAAGTTCTAAGAAGCAAAGTAAAATAATAAATGAATTTCTTTAAACAAGTGAAGACCAAGTCTTTAAAATATTTTCTTGAATTTTCAAATTCTATTTGAGTTTTGTCTCTCTTAGAATTAAAAATGTCCAGCAAAGCGAGACCAGCTTGCTAGTAAAAAAAAATACAATTTTAAAAATAGAGGCAGCTCACTGGTAAGTGCTGCTATTTGAGCTATTAAGATTAATTTTAGAATTTTGATGACATGTTTTAAATAGGTTAAAATCCAATCTGCACTTTGTTAGAATATATAACAAATTGGACCAAGCTATATTTCTAACAAAGACAAATCATTATTTCTTCTACATTTTCCAGAACAAACATTTTAAAACAAATTCAAAAGGCTTTGAAATAAGATTTACATTTGATTCTACAGATTATCTAGATTTGCCAGAATATTTTCATTTTTATTTTAATCATAATAAGTTTGAAGAAATATTCTCCGTCAAAAAAACAGAAGCTAAAATGAAGAATTAAATTAAAATGTATTTATTATTCTTTACAATGAAAAAATGTATTTACTTGAACATTGATTTAAATTGACAGGAAAGAAGAGGAAGGAATTTAAAAGGTAAAAAATGTGTTTAAAAATCCTAAAATAATTTTTAAGGTTGTATTTTTTCTCTAAAATTGTCTTTCTGAAAGTTCTAAGAAGCAAAGTAAAAAAATGTATGAATTTCTTTAAACACGTGAAGACCAAGTCTTTAAAATATTTTCTTGAATTTTCAAATTCTATTCGAGTTTTGTCTCTATTAGAATTAAAAATGTCCAGCAAAGCGAGACCAGCTTGCTCGTAAAAAAAATACAATTTTAAAAATAGAGGCAGCTCACTGGTAAGTGCTGCTATTTGAGCTATTTTTAGAACAGGCCAGCGGGCGACTCATCTGGTCCTTACGGGCTACCTGGTGTTGGTGACCCCTGGACTATTCTATTGAATGACAACAGCGTAGCTTCCTGTGATGACATTAATGAGGTGAACAAGCACACAATTGCACAGATGTGTCATCATGGCAGCAACATCATCTCATCATGGCAGCAACATCATCTCATCATGGCAGCAACATCATCTCATCATGGCAGCAACATCCTCTCATCATGGCAGCAACATCATCTCACCATGGCAGCAACATCCTCTCATCATGGCAGCAACATCATCTCATCATGGCAGCAATATCATCTCATCATGGCAGCAACATCTCATCATGGCAGCAACATCATCTCATCATGGCAGCAACATCTCATCATGGCAGCAACATCATCTCATCATGGCAGCAACATCATCTCATCATGGCAGCAACATCATCTCATCATGGCAGCAACATCCTCTCATCATGGCAGCAACATCATCTCATCATGGCAGAAACATCATCTCATCATGGCAGCAACATCATCTCATCATGGCAGCAACATCATCTCATCATGGCAGCAACATCCTCTCATCATGGCAGCAACATCCTCTCATCATGGCAGCAACATCATCTCATCATGGCAGCAACATCATCTCATCATGGCAGCAACAGCATCTCATCATGGCAGCAACATCATCTCATCATGGCAGCAACATCATCTCATCATGGCAGCAACATCATCTCATCATGGCAGCAACATCCTCTCATCATGGCAGCAACATCATCTCATCATGGCAGCAACATCATCTCATCATGGCAGCAACATCATCTCATCATGGCAGCAACATCCTCTCATCATGGCAGCAACATCATCTCATCATGGCAGCAACATCATCTCATCATGGCAGCAACATCATCTCATCATGGCAGCAACATCCTCTCATCATGGCAGCAACATCATCTCACCATGGCAGCAACATCCTCTCATCATGGCAGCAACATCATCTCATCATGGCAGCAATATCATCTCATCATGGCAGCAACATCTCATCATGGCAGCAACATCATCTCATCATGGCAGCAACATCTCATCATGGCAGCAACATCATCTCATCATGGCAGCAACATCATCTCATCATGGCAGAAACATCATCTCATCATGGCAGCAACATCATCTCATCATGGCAGCAACATCATCTCATCATGGCAGCAACATCATCTCATCATGGCAGCAACATCATCTCATCATGGCAGCAACATCATCTCATCATGGCAGCAACATCATCTCATCATGGCAGCAACATCCTCTCATCATGGCAGCAACATCCTCTCATCATGGCAGCAACATCATCTCATCATGGCAGCATTACATCTCATCATGGCAGCAACATCATCTCATCATGGCAGCAACATCCTCTCATCATGGCAGCAACATCCTCTCATCATGGCAGCAACATCATCTCATCATGGCAGCAACATCATCTCATCATGGCAGCAACATCCTCTCATCATGGCAGCAACATCATCTCATCATGGCAGCAACATCCTCTCATCATGGCATCAACATCATCTCATCATGGCAGCAACATCATCTCATCATGGCAGCAACATCATTTCATCATGGCAGCAACATCATCTCATCATGGCAGCAACATCATCTCATCATGGCAGCAACATCCTCTCATCATGGCAGCAACATCATCTCATCATGGCAGCAACATCCTCTCATCATGGCAGCAACATCATCTCATCATGGCAGCAACATCATCTCATCATGGCAGCAACATCATCTCATCATGGCAGCAACATCATCTCATCATGGCAGCAACATCATTTCATCATGGCAGCAACATCATCTCATCATGGCAGCAACATCATCTCATCATGGCAGCAACATCATCTCATCATGGCAGCAACATCATCTCATCATGGCAGCAACATCCTCTCATCATGGCAGCAACATCATCTCATCATGGCAGCAACATCCTCTCATCATGGCAGCAACATCCTCTCATCATGGCAGCAACATCCTCTCATCATGGCAGCAACATCCTCTCATCATGGCAGCAACATCATCTCATCATGGCAGCAACATCATCTCATCATGGCAGCAACATCCTCTCATCATGGCAGCAACATCATCTCACCATGGCAGCAACATCCTCTCATCATGGCAGCAACATCATCTCATCATGGCAGCAATATCATCTCATCATGGCAGCAACATCTCATCATGGCAGCAACATCATCTCATCATGGCAGCAACATCTCATCATGGCAGCAACATCATCTCATCATGGCAGCAACATCATCTCATCATGGCAGCAACATCATCTCATCATGGCAGCAACATCCTCTCATCATGGCAGCAACATCATCTCATCATGGCAGAAACATCATCTCATCATGGCAGCAACATCATCTCATCATGGCAGCAACATCATCTCATCATGGCAGCAACATCCTCTCATCATGGCAGCAACATCCTCTCATCATGGCAGCAACATCATCTCATCATGGCAGCAACATCATCTCATCATGGCAGCAACAGCATCTCATCATGGCAGCAACATCCTCTCATCATGGCAGCAACATCATCTCATCATGGCAGCAACATCATCTCATCATGGCAGCAACATCATCTCATCATGGCAGCAACATCCTCTCATCATGGCAGCAACATCATCTCATCATGGCAGCAACATCATCTCATCATGGCAGCAACATCATCTCATCATGGCAGCAACATCCTCTCATCATGGCAGCAACATCATCTCACCATGGCAGCAACATCCTCTCATCATGGCAGCAACATCATCTCATCATGGCAGCAATATCATCTCATCATGGCAGCAACATCTCATCATGGCAGCAACATCATCTCATCATGGCAGCAACATCTCATCATGGCAGCAACATCATCTCATCATGGCAGCAACATCATCTCATCATGGCAGAAACATCATCTCATCATGGCAGCAACATCATCTCATCATGGCAGCAACATCATCTCATCATGGCAGCAACATCATCTCATCATGGCAGCAACATCATCTCATCATGGCAGCAACATCATCTCATCATGGCAGCAACATCATCTCATCATGGCAGCAACATCCTCTCATCATGGCAGCAACATCCTCTCATCATGGCAGCAACATCATCTCATCATGGCAGCATTACATCTCATCATGGCAGCAACATCATCTCATCATGGCAGCAACATCCTCTCATCATGGCAGCAACATCCTCTCATCATGGCAGCAACATCATCTCATCATGGCAGCAACATCATCTCATCATGGCAGCAACATCCTCTCATCATGGCAGCAACATCATCTCATCATGGCAGCAACATCCTCTCATCATGGCATCAACATCATCTCATCATGGCAGCAACATCATCTCATCATGGCAGCAACATCATTTCATCATGGCAGCAACATCATCTCATCATGGCAGCAACATCATCTCATCATGGCAGCAACATCCTCTCATCATGGCAGCAACATCATCTCATCATGGCAGCAACATCCTCTCATCATGGCAGCAACATCATCTCATCATGGCAGCAACATCATCTCATCATGGCAGCAACATCATCTCATCATGGCAGCAACATCATCTCATCATGGCAGCAACATCATTTCATCATGGCAGCAACATCATCTCATCATGGCAGCAACATCATCTCATCATGGCAGCAACATCATCTCATCATGGCAGCAACATCATCTCATCATGGCAGCAACATCCTCTCATCATGGCAGCAACATCATCTCATCATGGCAGCAACATCCTCTCATCATGGCAGCAACATCCTCTCATCATGGCAGCAACATCCTCTCATCATGGCAGCAACATCCTCTCATCATGGCAGCAACATCATCTCATCATGGCAGCAACATCATCTCATCATGGCAGCAACATCCTCTCATCATGGCAGCAACATCATCTCACCATGGCAGCAACATCCTCTCATCATGGCAGCAACATCATCTCATCATGGCAGCAATATCATCTCATCATGGCAGCAACATCTCATCATGGCAGCAACATCATCTCATCATGGCAGCAACATCTCATCATGGCAGCAACATCATCTCATCATGGCAGCAACATCATCTCATCATGGCAGCAACATCCTCTCATCATGGCAGCAACATCATCTCATCATGGCAGAAACATCATCTCATCATGGCAGCAACATCATCTCATCATGGCAGCAACATCATCTCATCATGGCAGCAACATCATCTCATCATGGCAGCAACATCCTCTCATCATGGCAGCAACATCCTCTCATCATGGCAGCAACATCATCTCATCATGGCAGCAACATCATCTCATCATGGCAGCAACAGCATCTCATCATGGCAGCAACATCATCTCATCATGGCAGCAACATCATCTCATCATGGCAGCAACATCATCTCATCATGGCAGCAACATCATCTCATCATGGCAGCAACATCATCTCATCATGGCAGCAACATCATCTCATCATGGCAGCAACATCCTCTCATCATGGCAGCAACATCATCTCATCATGGCAGCAACATCATCTCATCATGGCAGCAACATCATCTCATCATGGCAGCAACATCCTCTCATCATGGCAGCAACATCATCTCACCATGGCAGCAACATCCTCTCATCATGGCAGCAACATCATCTCATCATGGCAGCAATATCATCTCATCATGGCAGCAACATCTCATCATGGCAGCAACATCATCTCATCATGGCAGCAACATCTCATCATGGCAGCAACATCATCTCATCATGGCAGCAACATCATCTCATCATGGCAGAAACATCATCTCATCATGGCAGCAACATCATCTCATCATGGCAGCAACATCATCTCATCATGGCAGCAACATCATCTCATCATGGCAGCAACATCATCTCATCATGGCAGCAACATCATCTCATCATGGCAGCAACATCATCTCATCATGGCAGCAACATCCTCTCATCATGGCAGCAACATCCTCTCATCATGGCAGCAACATCATCTCATCATGGCAGCATTACATCTCATCATGGCAGCAACATCATCTCATCATGGCAGCAACATCCTCTCATCATGGCAGCAACATCCTCTCATCATGGCAGCAACATCATCTCATCATGGCAGCAACATCATCTCATCATGGCAGCAACATCCTCTCATCATGGCAGCAACATCATCTCATCATGGCAGCAACATCCTCTCATCATGGCATCAACATCATCTCATCATGGCAGCAACATCATCTCATCATGGCAGCAACATCATTTCATCATGGCAGCAACATCATCTCATCATGGCAGCAACATCATCTCATCATGGCAGCAACATCCTCTCATCATGGCAGCAACATCATCTCATCATGGCAGCAACATCCTCTCATCATGGCAGCAACATCATCTCATCATGGCAGCAACATCATCTCATCATGGCAGCAACATCATCTCATCATGGCAGCAACATCATCTCATCATGGCAGCAACATCATTTCATCATGGCAGCAACATCATCTCATCATGGCAGCAACATCATCTCATCATGGCAGCAACATCATCTCATCATGGCAGCAACATCATCTCATCATGGCAGCAACATCCTCTCATCATGGCAGCAACATCATCTCATCATGGCAGCAACATCCTCTCATCATGGCAGCAACATCCTCTCATCATGGCAGCAACATCCTCTCATCATGGCAGCAACATCCTCTCATCATGGCAGCAACATCATCTCATCATGGCAGCAACATCATCTCATCATGGCAGCAACATCCTCTCATCATGGCAGCAACATCATCTCACCATGGCAGCAACATCCTCTCATCATGGCAGCAACATCATCTCATCATGGCAGCAATATCATCTCATCATGGCAGCAACATCTCATCATGGCAGCAACATCATCTCATCATGGCAGCAACATCTCATCATGGCAGCAACATCATCTCATCATGGCAGCAACATCATCTCATCATGGCAGCAACATCATCTCATCATGGCAGCAACATCCTCTCATCATGGCAGCAACATCATCTCATCATGGCAGAAACATCATCTCATCATGGCAGCAACATCATCTCATCATGGCAGCAACATCATCTCATCATGGCAGCAACATCCTCTCATCATGGCAGCAACATCCTCTCATCATGGCAGCAACATCATCTCATCATGGCAGCAACATCATCTCATCATGGCAGCAACAGCATCTCATCATGGCAGCAACATCATCTCATCATGGCAGCAACATCATCTCATCATGGCAGCAACATCATCTCATCATGGCAGCAACATCCTCTCATCATGGCAGCAACATCATCTCATCATGGCAGCAACATCATCTCATCATGGCAGCAACATCATCTCATCATGGCAGCAACATCCTCTCATCATGGCAGCAACATCATCTCATCATGGCAGCAAC
Source organism: Nerophis ophidion (assembly GCF_033978795.1). Classification (NCBI taxonomy): domain Eukaryota; kingdom Metazoa; phylum Chordata; class Actinopteri; order Syngnathiformes; family Syngnathidae; genus Nerophis; species Nerophis ophidion. The sequence goes on from NC_084615.1 coordinate 78,525,662, forward strand.
ATCATCTCATCATGGCAGCAACATCATCTCATCATGGCAGCAACATCCTCTCATCATGGCAGCAACATCATCTCACCATGGCAGCAACATCCTCTCATCATGGCAGCAACATCATCTCATCATGGCAGCAATATCATCTCATCATGGCAGCAACATCTCATCATGGCAGCAACATCATCTCATCATGGCAGCAACATCTCATCATGGCAGCAACATCATCTCATCATGGCAGCAACATCATCTCATCATGGCAGAAACATCATCTCATCATGGCAGCAACATCATCTCATCATGGCAGCAACATCATCTCATCATGGCAGCAACATCATCTCATCATGGCAGCAACATCATCTCATCATGGCAGCAACATCATCTCATCATGGCAGCAACATCCTCTCATCATGGCAGCAACATCCTCTCATCATGGCAGCAACATCATCTCATCATGGCAGCATTACATCTCATCATGGCAGCAACATCATCTCATCATGGCAGCAACATCCTCTCATCATGGCAGCAACATCCTCTCATCATGGCAGCAACATCATCTCATCATGGCAGCAACATCCTCTCATCATGGCAGCAACATCATCTCATCATGGCAGCAACATCCTCTCATCATGGCATCAACATCATCTCATCATGGCAGCAACATCATCTCATCATGGCAGCAACATCATTTCATCATGGCAGCAACATCATCTCATCATGGCAGCAACATCATCTCATCATGGCAGCAACATCCTCTCATCATGGCAGCAACATCATCTCATCATGGCAGCAACATCCTCTCATCATGGCAGCAACATCATCTCATCATGGCAGCAACATCATCTCATCATGGCAGCAACATCATCTCATCATGGCAGCAACATCATCTCATCATGGCAGCAACATCATTTCATCATGGCAGCAACATCATCTCATCATGGCAGCAACATCATCTCATCATGGCAGCAACATCATCTCATCATGGCAGCAACATCATCTCATCATGGCAGCAACATCCTCTCATCATGGCAGCAACATCATCTCATCATGGCAGCAACATCCTCTCATCATGGCAGCAACATCCTCTCATCATGGCAGCAACATCCTCTCATCATGGCAGCAACATCCTCTCATCATGGCAGCAACATCATCTCATCATGGCAGCAACATCATCTCATCATGGCAGCAACATCCTCTCATCATGGCAGCAACATCCTCTCATCATGGCAGCAACATCATCTCATCATGGCAGCAATATCCTCTCATCATGGCAGCAACATCATCTCATCATGGCAGCAACATCATCTCATCATGGCAGCAACATCATCTCATCATGGCAGCAACATCATCTCATCATGGCAGCAACATCATCTCATCATGGCAGCAACATCCTCTCATCATGGCAGCAACATCATCTCATCATGGCAGCAACATCATCTCATCATGGCAGCAGCATCATCTCATCATGGCAGCAGCATCATCTCATCATGGCAGCAACATCCTCTCATCATGGCAGCAACATCCTCTCATCATGGCAGCAACATCATCTCATCATGGCAGCAACATCCTCTCATCATGGCAGCAACATCATCTCATCATGGCAGCAACATCCTCTCATCATGGCAGCAACACCATCTCATCATGGCAGCAACATCCTCTCATCATGGCAGCAACATCCTCTCATCATGGCAGCAACACCCTCTCATCATGGCAGCAACATCCTCTCATCATGGCAGCAACAGCATCTCATCATGGCAGCAACAGCATCTCATCATGGCAGCAACATCATCTCATCATGGCAGCAACATCATCTCATCATGCAGCAACATCATCTCATCATGGCAGCAACATCATCTCATCATGGCAGCAACATCCTCTCATCATGGCAGCAACATCATCTCATCATGGCAGCAACATCATCTCATCATGGCAGCAACATCATCTCATCATGGCAGCAACATCATCTCATCATGGCAGCAACATCATCTCATCATGGCAGCAACATCCTCTCATCATGGCAGCAACATAATCTCATCATGGCAGCAACATCATCTCATCATGGCAGCAACATCATCTCATCATGGCAGCAACATCCTCTCATCATGGCAGCAACATCCTCTCATCATGGCAGCAACATCCTCTCATCATGGCAGCAACATCATCTCATCATGGCAGCAACATCCTCTCATCATGGCAGCAACATCATCTCATCATGGCAGCAACATCCTCTCATCATGGCAGCAACACCATCTCATCATGGCAGCAACATCCTCTCATCATGGCAGCAACACCCTCTCATCATGGCAGCAACATCCTCTCATCATGGCAGCAACAGCATCTCATCATGGCAGCAACAGCATCTCATCATGGCAGCAACATCATCTCATCATGGCAGCAACATCATCTCATCATGCAGCAACATCATCTCATCATGGCAGCAACATCATCTCATCATGGCAGCAACATCCTCTCATCATGGCAGCAACATCATCTCATCATGGCAGCAACATCATCTCATCATGGCAGCAACATCATCTCATCATGGCAGCAACATCATCTCATCATGGCAGCAACATCATCTCATCATGGCAGCAACATCCTCTCATCATGGCAGCAACATCCTCTCATCATGGCAGCAACATCATCTCATCATGGCAGCAACATCATCTCATCATGGCAGCAACATCATCTCATCATGGCAGCAACATCATCTCATCATGGCAGCAACATCATCTCATCATGGCAGCAACATCATCTCATCATGGCAGCAACATCCTGTCATCATGGCAGCAACATCATCTCTTCATGGCAGCAACATCATCTCATCATGGCAGCAACATCATCTCATCACGGCAGCAACATCATCTCATCATGGCAGCAACATCTCATCATGGCAGCAACATCATCTCATCATGGCAGCAACATCATCTCATCATGGCAGCAACATCATCTCATCATGGCAGCAACATCATCTCATCATGGCAGCAACATCCTGTCATCATGGCAGCAACATCATCTCATCATGGCAGCAACATCATCTCATCATGGCAGCAACATCATCTCATCATGGCAGCAAAATCATCTCATCATGGCAGCAACATCATCTCATCATGGCAGCAACATCATCTCATCATGGCAGCAACATCTCATCATGCAGCAACATCATCTCATCATGGCAGCAACATCATCTCATCATGGCAGCAACATCATCTCATCATGGCAGCAACATCATCTCATCATGGCAGCAACATCATCTCATCATGGCAGCAACATCATCTCATCATGGCAGCAACATCCTGTCATCATGGCAGCAACATCATCTCTTCATGGCAGCAACATCATCTCATCACGGCAGCAACATCATCTCATCATGGCAGCAACATCATCTCATCATGGCAGCAACATACCAGAACTTAGCAGTGATGCACATTTTCAGAGTGGGTTGGCTGTGGATTTGTTGCTAGAAGACCTTGTTCATGTTCTTCAGGCATCCACTGATGATCCAAAGGACCTATAGACACACAACAAATAGATGTCAAGAAGGCAGCACTGAGTAGATTTGAGAAGCTAAAAGCATGTAATAATTGTACTTTGCATGGATGAAGGATGAATCATCTGACATTAAATGTTCTTAAGAAAGTCTGTATATGTTAATAAGGTTCTGCTTGAAGAGCAAATCCTCTTTAAAAGGTCATCCACAATCACTACAACATACTAACTCACCAATCTTGTAATCCACAAAGGATCACTGCATGGGGATAACAATGCAGGAGTCTTTTCAAGATCATAAGACGCTCAACCAATCAAATGCTCATTTTCTCTTAAAAGGATCATTTTCTGATTTTTTTTTTCTACATTTAAAACAATTTCTAGGAGGTTAGATCATATGTATTTAGGGGTTTAACGGTACGTGTATTTGTATTAGAGATGCGCGGACAGGCAATTATATCATCCGCAACCGCATCACCAAAGTCAATCAATCAATGTTTATTTATATAGCCCCAAATCACAAATGTCTCAAAGGACTGCACAAATCATTACGACTACAACATCCTCGGAAGAACCCACAAAAGGGCAAGGAAAACTCACACCCAGTGGGCAGGGAGAATTCACATCCAGTGGGACGCCAGTGACAATGCTGACTATGAGAAACCTTGGAGAGGACCTCAGATGTGGGCAACCCCCCCCCCCCCCCCTCTAGGGGACCGAAAGCAATGGATGTCGAGCGGGTCTAACATGATACTGTGAAAGTTCAATCCATAGTGGCTCCAACACAGCCGCGAGAGTTCAGTTCAAGCGGATCCAAGAGAGCAGCGAGAGTCCCGTCCACAGGAAACCATCTCAAGCGGAGGCGGATCAGGTCCCCAACCGATACACAGGCGAGCGGTCCATCCTGGGTCTCGACTCTGGACAGCCAGTACTTCGTCCATGGTCATCGGACCTGACCCCCTCCACAAGGGAGGTGGGGACATAGGAGAAAAAAGAAAAGAAGCGGCACATCAACTGGTCTAAAAAGGAGGTCTATTTAAAGGCTAGAGTATACAAATGAGTTTTAAGGTGGGACTAAAATACTTCTACTGAGGTAGCATCTCGAACTGTTACCGGGAGGACATTCCAGAGTACTGGAGCCCGAACGGAAAACGCTCTATAGCCCGCAGACTTTTTTTGGGGCTTTAGGAATCACTAATAAGTCTTTTGAACGCCTTACTTGTTCAATATTCATTGCAAAACTTGTTTGGGTCCCTATTAAAAGGTGAATTTGTCCAACCTTGGCCCGCGGCTTTGTTCAGTTTTAAATTTTGGCCCACTCTGTATTTGAGTTTGACACCCCTGCGCTAGAGAATGATGAGTGCTTGAAACTCTGCATGTCAACATTTCCGTTTGGTGCCTGTGGAGAGGCGGAGCCGACAGGCCGACAGCGGGCTAGGACAAACCGTGGTCCTACTCAAGATGGCGGCCAGGAGGCGGAGTATGCAGTGGAATGGAGAGGCGCTGCAGCGATCGGAACCAGGTGCGTAATACACACACCTGATCTCAATCGCTGCATCTCCTCCTGCTGTATAAAAGGGGAGAAGGAGGAGCAATCAGGGCAGAAGGAGAAGGAGAGAGACGAGCGATCAGATGAGCGAGAACCACGGAGCGACAAAGACCAGCACAGGAAGACGGGCGACTGAAAAGGAGACCGCCGCGGGCAGAGATGGAGGCGGTGAAAGAGCGACCTACTGACACTGGGAGCGACTTTATGTGCAAAATAACGAGTCAAACCTGTGTGAAGCGATGTCCTCCGTTAATGATCCATGCAACTCACACGATGGCGGCAGGAAGCTGTTCACGGTGCCACACCCACAAAATGCCAACCATTTCCAGATCAACACCATATGAACAAAATAGTCAACAACAGAAGGAGAAAACAACCGCAGGAACCTACCACATAGCAGGGGACATAAAGCGTCTGATTTCCTGTTAGCAGCTCGTTTTTATTTGACAGTTATTGAAATATCTTGTGTGACATCATGCACAAAAAAGCACTTTATTTCTTTTAAACTATTGTAGTGGTACAAAAAGTGCACTTTAATTTAGTGTTGTTTTGACATGTCATCTTAGTGACATCATGCACAAAAGTGCACTTTATTTCTTTTAAACTATTGTAGTGGTACAAAAAGTGCACTTTAATTTAGTGTTGTTTTGATATGTCATCTTAGTGACATCATGCACAAAAATGCACTTTATTTCTTTTAAACTATTGTAGTGGTACAAAAAGTGCACTTTAATTTAGTGTTGTTTTGACATGTCATCTTAGTGACATCATGCACAAAAGTGCACTTTATTTCTTTTAAACTATTGTAGTGGTACAAAAAGTGCACTTTAATTTAGTGTTGTTTTGATATGTCATCTTAGTGACATCATGCACAAAAATGCACTTTATTTCTTTTAAACTATTGTAGTGGTACAAAAAGTGCACTTTAATTTAGTGTTGTTTTGACATGTCATCTTAGTGACATCATGCACAAAAGTGCACTTTATTTCTTTTAAACTATTGTAGTGGTACAAAAAGTGCACTTTAATTTAGTGTTGTTTTGATATGTCATCTTAGTGACATCATGCACAAAAGTGCACTTTGTTTCTTTTAAACTATTGTAGTGGTACAAAAAAGTGCACTTTAATTTAGTGTTGTTTTGACATGTCATCTTAGTGACATCATGCACAAAAGTGCACTTTATTTGTTTTAAACTATTGTAGTGGTACAAAAAGTGCACTTTAATTTAGTGTTGTTTTGATATGTCATCTTAGTGACATCATGCACAAAAATGCACTTTATTTCTTTTAAACTATTGTAGCGGTACAAAAAGTGCACTTTAATTTAGTGTTGTTTTGATATGTCATCTTAGTGACATCATGCACAAAAGTGCACTTTATTTCGTTTAAATTATTGTAGTGGTACAAAAAGTGCACTTTAATTTAGTGTTGTTTTGACATGTTATCTTAGTGACATCATGCAAAAAAATGCACTTTATTTGTTTTAAACTATTGTAGTGGTACAAAAAGTGCACTTTAATTTAGTGTTGTTTTGACATGTCATCTTAGTGACATCATGCACAAAAGTGCACTTTGTTTCTTTTAAACTATTGTAGTGGTACAAAAAGTGCACTTTAATTTAGTGTTGTTTTGACATGTCATCTTAGTGACATCATGCACAAAAGTGCACTTTATTTCGTTTAAACTATTGTAGTGGTACAAAAAGTGCACTTTAATTTAGTGTTGTTTTGATATGTCATCTTAGTGACATCATGCACAAAAGTGCACTTTGTTTCTTTTAAACTATTGTAGTGGTACACAAAGTGCACTTTAATTTAGTGTTTTGATAGGTCATCTTAGTGACATCATGCACAAAAGTGCACTTTGTTTCTTTTAAACTATTGTAGTGGTACAAAAAGTGCACTTTACTTTAGTGTTATTTTGACATGTCATCTTAGTGACATCATGCACAAAAGTGCACTTTATTTCTTTTAAACTATTGTATTGGTACAAAAAGTGCACTTTAATTTAGTGTTGTTTTGACATGTCATCTTAGTGACATCATGCACAAAACTGCACTTCATTTCTTTTAAACTATTGTAGTGGTACAAAAAGTGCACTTTAATTTAGTGTTGTTTTGATAAGTCATCTTAGTGACATCATGCACAAAAGTGCACTTTATTTCTTTTAAACTATTGTAGTGGTACAAAAAGTGCACTTTAATTTAGTGTTGTTTTGACATGTCATCTTAGTGACATCATGCACAAAAGTGCACTTTGTTTCTTTTAAACTATTGTAGTGGTACAAAAAGTGCACTTTAATTTAGTGTTGTTTTGATATGTCATCTTAGTGACATCATGCACAAAAGTGCACTTTGTTTCTTTTAAACTATTGTAGTGGTACAAAAAGTGCACTTTAATTTAGTGTTGTTTTGATATGTCATCTTAGTGACATCATGCACAAAAGTGCACTTTGTTTCTTTTAAACTATTGTAGTGGTACAAAAAGTGCACTTTAATTTAGTGTTGTTTTGACATGTCATCTTAGTGACATCATGCACAAAAATGCACTTTATTTCTTTTAAACTATTGTGTTGGTACAAAAAGTGCACTTTAATTTAGTGTTGTTTTGACATGTCATCTTAGTGACATTATGCACAAAAGTGCACTTTGTTTCTTTTAAACTATTGTAGTGGTACAAAAAGTGCACTTTAATTTAGTGTTGTTTTGATACGTCATCTTAGTGACATCATGCACAAAAGTGCACTTTATTTCGTTTAAACTATTGTAGTGGTACAAAAAGTGCACTTTAATTTAGTGTTGTTTTGATATGTCATCTTAGTGACATCATGCACAAAAGTGCACTTTGTTTCTTTTAAACTATTGTAGTGGTACAAAAAGTGCACTTTAATTTAGTGTTGTTTTGATATGTCATCTTAGTGACATCATGCACAAAAGTGCACTTTGTTTCTTTTAAACTATTGTAGTGGTACAAAAAGTGCACTTTAATTTAGTGTTGTTTTGATATGTCATCTTAGTGACATCATGCACAAAAGTGCACTTTGTTTCTTTTAAACTATTGTAGTGGTACAAAAAGTGCACTTTAATTTAGTGTTGTTTTGATATGTCATCTTAGTGACATCATGCACAAAAGTGCACTTTATTTCTTTTAAACTATTGTAGTGGTACAAAAAGTGCACTTTAATTTAGTGTTGTTTTGATATGTCATCTTAGTGACATCATGCACAAAAGTGCACTTTATTTCTTTTAAACTATTGTAGAGGTACAAAAAGTGCACTTTAATTTAGTGTTGTTTTGACATGTCATCTTAGTGACATCATGCACAAAAGTGCACTTTATTTCTTTTAAACTATTGTGTTGGTACAAAAAGTGCACTTTAATTTAGTGTTGTTTTGACATGTCATCTTAGTGACATTATGCACAAAAGTGCACTTTGTTTCTTTTAAACTATTGTAGTGGTACAAAAAGTGCACTTTAATTTAGTGTTGTTTTGATACGTCATCTTAGTGACATCATGCACAAAAGTGCACTTTATTTCGTTTAAACTATTGTAGTGGTACAAAAAGTGCACTTTAATTTAGTGTTGTTTTGATATGTCATCTTAGTGACATCATGCACAAAAGTGCACTTTGTTTCTTTTAAACTATTGTAGTGGTACAAAAAGTGCACTTTAATTTAGTGTTGTTTTGATATGTCATCTTAGTGACATCATGCACAAAAGTGCACTTTATTTCTTTTAAACTATTGTAGAGGTACAAAAAGTGCACTTTAATTTAGTGTTGTTTTGACATGTCATCTTAGTGACATCATGCACAAAAGTGCACTTTATTTCTTTTAAACTATTGTGTTGGTACAAAAAGTGCACTTTAATTTAGTGTTGTTTTGACATGTCATCTTAGTGACATTATGCACAAAAGTGCACTTTGTTTCTTTTAAACTATTGTAGTGGTACAAAAAGTGCACTTTAATTTAGTGTTGTTTTGATACGTCATCTTAGTGACATCATGCACAAAAGTGCACTTTATTTCGTTTAAACTATTGTAGTGGTACAAAAAGTGCACTTTAATTTAGTGTTGTTTTGATATGTCATCTTAGTGACATCATGCACAAAAGTGCACTTTGTTTCTTTTAAACTATTGTAGTGGTACAAAAAGTGCACTTTAATTTAGTGTTGTTTTGATGTGTCATCTTAGTGACATCATGCACAAAAGTGCACTTTATTTCGTTTAAACTATTGTAGTGGTACAAAAAGTGCACTTTAATTTAGTGTTGTTTTGACATGTCATCTTAGTGACATCATGCACAAAAGTGCACTTTGTTTCTTTTAAACTATTGTAGTGGTACAAAAAAGTGCACTTTAATTTAGTGTTGTTTTGACATGTTATCTTAGTGACATCATGCACAAAAGTGCACTTTATTTGTTTTAAACTATTGTAGTGGTACAAAAAGTGCACTTTAATTTAGTGTTGTTTTGATATGTCATCTTAGTGACATCATGCACAAAAGTGCACTTTATTTCTTTTAAACTATTGTAGTGGTACAAAAAGTGCACTTTAATTTAGTGTTGTTTTGATGTGTCATCTTAGTGACATCATGCACAAAAGTGCACTTTATTTCTTTTAAACTATTGTAGTGGTACAAAAAGTGCACTTTAATTTAGTGTTGTTTTGACATGTCATCTTAGTGACATCATGCACAAAAGTGCACTTTGTTTCTTTTAAACTATTGTAGTGGTACAAAAAAGTGCACTTTAATTTAGTGTTGTTTTGACATGTTATCTTAGTGACATCATGCACAAAAGTGCACTTTATTTGTTTTAAACTATTGTAGTGGTACAAAAAGTGCACTTTAATTTAGTGTTGTTTTGACATGTCATCTTAGTGACATCATGCACAAAAGTGCACTTTATTTCTTTTAAACTATTGTAGTGGTACAAAAAGTGCACTTTAATTTAGTGTTGTTTTGATAAGTCATCTTACTGACATCATGCACAAAAGTGCACTCATGGCTTGTTTTAAAATGTCTCTGACAAACTTGCACTTTGTGTTTTGGAAATGACATGAATGTTTGTGCCACTACTAGCGACCACACAGTCTGATAGTTTATATATCAATGATGAAATATTAACATTGCAACACATGCCAATACGGCCACTTTAGCTTACTAAATTGCAATTTTAAATTTCGGACGGAAACCATGCTAAAACGTTGTGGTAAGATGACGCGTGCGCATAACATCACGCATTGTAGAGGACATTTTGTTCCAGCACCGTTCACAGCTACAGGTTGTCTCTTTTCATCGCATAATTACAAAGTATTCTGGACATCTGTGTTGCTGAATCTTTTGCAATTTTTTCACTTAATAATGGAGACGTCAAAGAAGAAATCTGTAGGTGGGAGGCGGTGTATTTCGGCCGTCTCTAGCAACACAAACACAGCCGGTGTTTCCTTCTTTACATTCCCGAAAGATGACGGTGAAGCTTTACTATGGAACAGAGCAGTCAAGCAAACATGGTTCCCTACCACATGTCAACCAGCAGGTTTCGGGGAGAAAATGGTGGTAATAAGTCGGCTCTTACCATAGACATGAGTGGAGAGCTTGCGTCGTTCCTCCTGCACCTGTCAAAGAGGCAGCTGCGGACTCTCTTGCCTCCTCCCTTCGGCCGGCCCCGACCGACGGATGCTTCCACTGTGAAGGAGGGGAAAAAAAAAAAAAAAAAAAAAAGATAAATGGGTTGTACTTGTATAGCGCTTTTCTACCTTCAAGGTACTCAAAGCGCTTTGACACTACTTCCACATTCACACACACATTCACACACTGATGGAGGGAGCTGCCATGCAAGGCGCCAACCAGCACCCATCAGGAGCAAGGGTGAAGTGTCTTGCTCAGGACACAACGGACGTGACGAGGTTGGTACTAGGTGGGATTTGAACCAGGGACCCTTGGCTTGCGCACGGCCACTCTCCCACTGCGCCACGCCGTCCCTCAGCCCGGCCCCACCGGCCGCCTTTGCCTTGTCGAGAAACCTGGCTTCCCTCGGAGACACTGGCAGTCCCCACACCTGTGGCCACACCCCTCCGACTTTCAGGTTGTACAGGTACGACCATTTAATCTCACTAAAACACTAGTAACACAATATGCAGATAAGGGATTTTTCAGAACTATCCTAGTGAAATTTGTCTAATAACATCTGAATGGCTCTGCCGTCTATTTTTTTTCTTAGTCTTTCACTCTCACTTTCCTCATCCAAAAATATTTCACCCTCGCTCAAATTAGTAGGGATATTGTCGCTTTCTCGGTCCGAATCGCTCTCGCTGCTGGTGGCCATGATTATAAACAATGTGAGGAAGTGAGGAGCTCCACAACCCGTGACGTCACGCGCACATCGTCTGCTACTTCCGGTACAGGCAAGGCTTTTTTATTAGCGACCAAAAGTTGCAAACTTTATCGTCGATTTTCTCTACTAAATCCTTTCAGCAAAAATATGGCAATATCGCGAAATGATGAAGTATGACACATAGAATGGACCTGCTATCCCCGTTTAAATAAGAACATCTCATTTCAGTAGGCCTTTAACTCACTAAAACACTAGCAACACAATAGAAAGATAAGGGACTTCACAGAATTATCCTAGTAAATGTGTTTAAAAACATCTAAATTGCTCCCAATACACTCTAAAGTCCTTCACTCTCACTTTCCTCATCCACGAATCTTTCACCCTCGCTCAAATTAATGGGGAAATTGTCGCTTTCTCGGTCCGAATCGCTCTCGCTGCTGGTGGCCATGATTGTAAACAATGTTCAGATGTGAGGAGCTCCACAACCCGTGACGTCACGCGCACATCGTCTGCTACTTCCGGTACAGGCAAGGCTTTTTTATTAGCGACCAAAAGTTGCAAGATGTTCTCTACTAAATCCTTTCAGCAAAAATATGGCAATATTGCGAAATTATCAAGTATGACACATAGAATGGAGCTGCTATCCCCGTTTAAATAAGAACATCTCATTTCAGTAGGCCTTTAATAATTGCCGCCCAAAGTCTCAACAAAATGGAGAATCATTCAATATTGATACCATTCAGTTCCTGTAAGTTTGTCACATTCAACACATCTGCCTTGCCTAATAAAACATCATCAAAGGGTCATTACCTGTACTCCCCACTGAAATACATCACGACCCCCCCCCATCACTTCAAGTCCATCTACTTTGTTTGGAACCGTGGCGCTCCGTGTTGCCATGGCTCCTGTCGTCATAGTTACAAACAATTACGCAGATGTACTGGTCCAAGCGGCGAGACGCAGGTTTTGGAGATAACCTCACCTCTGCACCAGTGGAGCCTCAGCTTTGATTGCTGGCCAGGTCAAAGGTCACGAGGTAAAGGTCACGAGGTTGTCTGCAGTTGACGTAAATGCCAGATTCTTATGATTCTGCCCATTGTAGTTATTGTGGTGATATCCATAAGAAGGTTTTTTTGGGACCTTTAAATATCATTCTGTGACTTGATGGCATTTATTCTGGCTGACTGCTGTAACCTGCTGTTAGACTGCATTCATCTGCTTTATATTCTTACTTAGTGCATTTGTAACCCTATTTTTTAAATAATATTATCATTATATTGACAATACAGATACAGCGTTTGTTTAATTAAAAAATTATTCCGATTGTTACCTTTCTTCACTAACTGGCTGGAAAAGAACTGCATGGCAAAAGTTGTCATCAGTCCCTTTAAGAACAGACTTACACGTTTCTTATTACAAACCCCGTTTCAATATGAGTTGGGAAATGGTGTTAGATGTAAATATAAACAGAATACAATGATTTGCAAATCCTTTTCAAGCCATATTCAGTTGAATATGCTACAAAGACAACATATTTGATGTTCAAACTCATAAACTTTATTTTTTGTTGCAAATAATCCTTAACTTTAGAATTTGATGCCAGCAACACGTGACAAAGAAGTTGGGAAAGGTGGCAATAAATACTGACAAAGTTGAGGAATGCTCATCAATCACTTATTTGGAACATCCCACAGGTGTGCAGGCTAATTGGGAACAGGTGGGTGCCATGATTGGCTATAAAAGCAGCTTCCCAAATAATGCTCAGTCTTTCACAAGAAAGGATGGGGCGAGGGTCACCACTTTGTGAGCAAATTGTTGAACAGTTTTAGAACAACATTTCTCAACGAGCTATTGCAAGGAATTTAGAGATTTTACCATCTACGGTCCGTAAAATCATCAAAAGGTTCAGAGAATCTGGAGAAATCACTGCACGTAAGCCATGATTTTATGGACTTTTGATCCCTCAGGCGGTACTGCATTAAAAACCGACATCAGTGTGTAAAGGATATCACCACATGGGCTCAGGAACACTTCATAAAACCACTGTCAGTAACTACAGTTGGTTGCTACATCTGTAAGTGCAGGTTAATACCCTACTATACAAAGCAAATCCCATTTATCAACAACACCCAGGAACGCCGCTGGCTTCACTGGGCCCGAGCTCACCTAAGATGGACTGATGCAAAGTGGAAAAGTGTTCTGTGGTCTGACGAGTCCACATTTCAAATTATATTTGGAAACTGTGGAACAAAGAGGAAAAATAACTATCCGGATTGTTATAGGCGCAAAGTTGAAAAGCTAGCATGTGTGATGGTATGGGGGTGTATTAGTGCCCAAGACATGGGTAACTTACACATCTGTGAAGACACCATTAATGCTGAAAGGTCCATACAGGCTTTGGAGCAACATATGTTGTCATCCTAGCAACGTTATCATGGACGCCCCTGCTTATTTCAGCAAGACAAGTGTTACAACAGCGTGGTTTCGTAGTAAAAGAGTGCGGGTACTTTCCTGGCCCGCCTGCAGTCCAGACCTGTCTCCCATGGAAAATGTGTGGTGCATTATGAAGCGTAAAATAGGACAGCGGAGACTCCGGACTGTTGAAGGACTGAAGCTCTACATAAAACAAGAATGGGAAAGAATTCCACTTTCAAAGCTTCAACAATTAGTTTCCTCAGTTCCCAAACGTTTATTGAGTGTTGTTAAAAGAAAAGGTGATGTAACACAGTGGTGAACATGCCCTTTCCCAACTACTTTGGCACGTGTTGCAGCCATGAAACTCTTAAGTTAATTATTATTTTAAAAAAAAATAAAGTTTATGAGTTTGAACATCAAATATCTGTGTATTCCGTTTATATTTACATCCAACACAATTTCCCAACTCATATGGAAACGGGGTTTGTATTTGCTAAAGTATTAATGTAAAGATATTTGCAAGTCATTAAAAATAATACAACAAAACAAGGTGTTCTATCTTTTTGCCTTGCTTACTAGTACTAGTTATTTACATGTTAAATGTGTTGTTTTCACCCGCTTTACTGAACTTTTATTAGATTAAAAGACATTAGTAATAACACTTTTAATGTCTAGCAAATAGAACATTTGTGAAAACAGAATGAATACTAAAATTACATTATTAATCACTTAGTATTAATTATTACTATTAATACTTACGTCCGTGTTATGTTGAAGGGCGGAGTCGTAATAGATGTTATATATGTAATAAATGTTATATATATATATAATATATGTTATATATGTAATAGATGTTATATATATATATATATAAATATATATATATGTTATATATGTAATAGATGTTATATATATATATAATATATGTTATATATGTAATAGATGTTATATATATATATATATATATATATATATGTTATATATGTAATAGATGTTTTATATATATATATATATATATATATAATATATGTTATATATATAATAGATGTTGTATATGTAATAGATGTTATATATGTAATAGATGTGTATGTGGCGCCCCCTGGTGGTTTGGAGACGTACAGGCTGCATCTGTGCCTGCGACAGTGCATTAAATCTTCGACAATGTATTGTGGAATAATCCTCTCGTCACCTAAAATGAGCTAAAACTATTATTTATTTTGTTTCAAAATATTGTATTAATTTATCCGTTCGCAGAAGTATTGGGTTTGTTGCGCAGAACTGCGAGGTTTGTGTTGGAATTGTGCAGCACATGTTCAGTGGGGCTTCACGGTGGCAGAGGGGTTAGTGCGTCTGCCTCACAATACGAAGTTCCTGCAGTCCTGGGTTCAAATCCAGGCTCGGGATCTTTCTGTGTGGAGTTTGCATGTTCTCCCCGTGAATGCGTGGGTTCCCTCCGGGTACTCCGGCTTCCTCCCACTTCCAAAGACATGCACCTGGGGATAGGTTGATTGGCAACACTAAATGGTCCCTAGTGTGTGAATGTGAGTGTGAATGTTGTCTGTCTATCTGTGTTGGCCCGGCAATGAGGTGGCGACTTGTCCAGGGTGTACCCTGCCTTCCGCCCGATTGTAGCTGAGATAGGCGCCAGCGCCCCCCGCGACCCCGAAAGGGAATAAGCGGTAGAAAATGGATGGATGGATGTTCAGTGGGAAAGTGCTGACTCTGCAAAAGTTGAAGATCCACGCACGATACGTGGAGCACAGGTCGATATCAGTATCGATATATAGCTTTGTGTCAATGCATGATGGGACTGACGAATATTAAGACTTTTGGGCATATTTCAAAATATGCACATAATGAAGGCTTTAAGGAAGAAGTTTGATTAAAATAATGTATAAATGAATAATAATATTAATTTAAATGCTCATCATAATAGACTTTTTACAAAACTGCTCCAAATAATCAGATTTGATCTTTTTTATGTTCGATTGAAAAAATAAACAAATTTTAAAATAATAATAATAACCATCATATTTTTTAATAACTTTATACAAACCTGCTCAAAAAAATAATATATTTTTTCAAAGGTTGATTTACAGACATTTGACATTAACAGTCGTCAAAATAATATTAGAGATAAATAAATACACACATGCTCCAAAACAATTAGGTTTTTTTTTTTAAATTTTGCTGATTGTTTTTTTTTTTTAATTGTACGAACAATCAGATAAGTTTGATTTAAAAAAAATAAATAATATATATATATATATATATATATATATATATATATAATTTAATTAAAAATCATAATTATAATTATAATTTTTTTCACGAACTTTTTCTAAAAAAATACGATTGTAGTTGTTTTCAGGTTTGATTTAAAAAAATAAATTAATTCTCTTTTCTTTGTCTTTTTTTAAATGTGCTCCAATCAATTTACATTTTTTCAAGTTTGATTTACAAAAATATAAAACATTCATATAACATTAACAGTCAAATATATATATATATATATATATATATATATATATATATATATACATATATATATATATATATATATATATATATACATATATATATATATATATATACAAACTTTCTCCAAACAATTAGGTCGCTTTTGTCCAAGTTTGATTTAAAAAAAAAAAAACAACTAACTTGCTCCAAGCAATCAGAAAAAAGTTTGATGAAAAAAAATAATACAAAATCAAATTAAAAATCATAATTACATTGACACAAACTTTCTCTAAAAGAATCCAATTGGAGTTGTTTTCAAGTTTGATTAAAAAAAAATATTTATCGTATTTTTTATTTTTTTTTTACAAATGTGCGCCAATAAGATTTGATTTTTTCAAGTTTGTTTTTAAAAAGGTTTTAACAAATAAAAATAATATTAATAATCATCATTATTATAGATTAAAAAAAAACAAAAAACATGTTCCATACAATCAAATTAGATTTTCAAAGTTACATTTTTTAATTCAAATAATACAAATGAAAACAATATAATAGTCATAGTAATATAAATATACAAACATTTAATAACTTTACTTATTGTAAAATAAAAATTAATAAAATGTGATTGCAATGAGCTGTTTGAGGAATAAAACAAATGTGAAATAAGGCTTTATTTATTTACTATTTTAAAACATATAGCATGTTTAATGTAGTCTCTTCCCTTACAATCAGTTCAAAACACTTTTTTAATGAATGCCACACACTTTTAATAGATGCCTATACTGTATATACAGTACAGGCCAAAAGTGTGGACACACCTTCTCATTCAATGTGTTTTTGTTTATTTTCATGACTATTTACATTGTAGATTGTCACTGAAGGCATCACAACTATGAATGAACACACCTGGAGTTATGTACTTAACTAAAAAAAGGTGAAGTAACTGTAAACATGTTTTATATTCTAGTTTGTTCAAAATAGCCACCATTTGCTCTGATTACTGATTTGCACACTCTTGGCATTCTCTCCATGAGCTTCAAGATCTAGTCACCTGAAATGCTTTCCACTTTACAGGTGTGTCTTACCGGGGTTGATTAGTGGAATTTCTTGCTTTATTAACGGCGTTGGAACCATCAGTTGTGTTGTGAAGGACAAGTTGTGTCTAAACTGCTGGCCTGTACTGTACGTGTGTGACTGATACAAATACAATATATATGCAATCGAGGTACAACTGTAAACCCCACACACACACACACACACACACACACACACACACACACACACACTGGTCATGACCATGCATCTATTTCTGTGGTCAAGTTGTGTGTGAATGTCTTCAAGCACAACTCTTCCCTCCCTCAAAAGCAGTGCTAACAGCTTTTGTCAGTCACACACACACACACACACACACACACACACACACACACACACACACACACACACACACACACACACTCGTATTTGTTACCTTTTTGAGACCTCCGAAAAGTGCCGACCACTTTAGAACCACCCTTTCTAGATATATAAGGATTTGTATTGCCAACAATAATATTATATATATATATATATATATACATATATATATATATATAGCCTATCTGCATTAGTATTTAATGTTTTTGATGAATTTTGGCCTAAGGAGGGCATTTCAATTTCTTACCCACACTTGTCATTTCATATGTTGACCAGCGGGAGGAGCACTTTTAAAACCGACACACGGTCAATTTGAAAAATGCCTTCTTTTAGGGATCACCTTCATTTTGATAGATTTCACCACCAGGGGTGCAAATGAGACATGGTTATCCGTATTTTTTCCGTATAGGACCATGTTTTACTGTATATCCTAACTTGTTCATATGGACGGTACTTTTCCTTGTTGATGTCTAAAGAGGGGTAAAAATACAAGAACACACACACACACACACACACACACACACACACACACACACACACACACACACACACACACACACACACACACACACACACACACACACACACACACACACACTTGTATTTCTTACCTTTTTGAGACCTCCAAAAAGTGCCTACCTCTGTAGAACCACCCTTTCTCGATATATAAGGATTTGTATTTCCAACTGTACTTTTCCTTGTTGATGTTTCAAGAGGGGTAAAAATACAACAACACACACACACACACACACACACACACACACACACACACACACGCTTGTATTTGTTACCTTTTTGAGACCTCCGAAAAGTGCCTACCTCTTTAGAACCACCCTTTCTAGATATATAAGGATTTGTATTTCCAACAACAACAATAATATATATATATATATATATATATATATATATATATATATATATATATATATATATATATAGCCTATCTGCATTAGTATTTAATGTTTTTGATGAATTTTGGCCTAAGGGGGGCATTTCAATTTCTTACCCACACTTGTCACTTCATATGTTGACCAGCAGGAGGAGCACTTTTAAAACCGACACACGGTCATTTTGAAAAATTCCTCCTTTTAGGGCTCACCTTCATTTTGATAGATTTCACCACCAGGGGTGCAAATGAGACATTCTCTATTTTTTCCGTATAGGACCATGTTTTACTGTATATCCTAACTTGTTCATATGGACGGTACTTTTCCTTGTTGATGTCTCAAGAAGGGTAAAAATACAACACACACACACACACACACACACACACACACACACACACACACACACACACGCACACACGCACACACGCACGCACACTTTCTTGGCACGGCCAGCAGAACTGCTCTAGTGTCACAATCTAAGGCCAAAATCCCCCAGAGAGGAAACATTTCTTTAAAGTTGGATCATGGCGATGCAAGGTCCTCTTGTGGACACTTCCACCTCAGCCAGTTCTTGCTCCGAGGACCCCCGATCGACAACTGCCCACCTTTTACCCGAGCAGGCAGATACCAGGGAGCGGAGGGTAGACACGTGTTCCGCGCTGTAACCGGACCCCCTGGCCTCTGCAGCCCTCAGACTGCTGGGACTGTGGTTCCCACACGGGTCAGAGAGGGACTAAGGCCTGGCGGTGGGCCAGATCACTCCTACTGCAGACGACCTTTGGGAGTATTGGCGCATGATCCTAGAATAAACACAAGAGGAGGAGGATACGGGCCAGATGACAGAGTTCCGCCGCATCACAACCCCGGTCCGAGGCGGAGCTGGGAACATCGGAGCACGCTCTTGTTCTACGATAACCTCCCTGAGGAAGTCGCCGAGATGCAACCCAGCTTCAAGGAGCACACGTGGGCCACTAAGCTGATCCAGGAAGCAGCTGATGAAGGTCGGTTAGAGAACGGCTGCAACGACCACCAAGAGTTGGACTGCGGGTTTGTACAAGAGGACCAGATGCTGCTTTACCGACGGTCACCGGGGCCCCAAAGCCAGGTTCAGCACCAATCGCAGACTCACTGGGTCCCTAAGGTGCCTCCTCCTCTGCCCCTGGCTGACCCTTCTGCCAGTGCACTCCGCAGCCTCCTCACCAACCTCCAGCAGCACATCCTCAAACAACAGGAAGTGTACGAAGCCCGCATAGTCAGGTAAGACTCACTTTCTTCTTGGGAATGTGTTAGAGGGTTTAACCCCAAGCATCCTGTTGAGCTCCCAGCTGCTCTGCATAGTCTGCTATTTCCCATCTCTCTTGGATTTATGAGATAAAAATGCTCCACCGTACTTCATCCAATACTTATTGTTTTGTCGGTTTTAATACGGGATAAGAGGTTGCATGTAGGGCTGGGCCTTTTTTTAATATCTCGATATTTTTAAGCCATGTCGCAATGCATGATATATATCTCTTGATGTTTTGCCTTGATCTTTTTGATTGATTGATACTTTTATTAGTAGATTGCACAGTACAGTACATATTCCGTACAATTGACCACTAAATGGTAACACCCCAATAAGTTTTTCAACTTAAGTCGGGGTCCACGTTAATCAATTCATGGTACAAATATATACTATCAGAATAATCACACAAGATAATCATCATAGTATATACATTGAATTATTGACATTATTTACAATCCGGGGGGTGGGATGAGGAGCTTTGGTTGATATCAGTACTTCAGTCATCAATTGCATCAACAGAGAAATGTGGACATTGAAACAGTGTAGGTCTTATTTAGTAGGATATGTACAGCCAGCAGAGAACATAGTGAGTTCACATAGCATAAGAACAAGTATATACATTAGAAGTACATTTGAGTTGTTTATAATCCGGGGAGATGGGATGTGAATGGAGGAGGGTATTAGTAAAGTGTTGAAGTTGCCTGGAGGTGTTGTTTTAGAGCACTTTTGAAGGAATATAGAGATGCACTTACTTTTATACCTGTTGGGAGTGCATTCCACATTGATGTGGCATAGAAGGAGAATGAGTTAAGACCTTTGTTAGATCGGAATCTGGGTTTAACGTGGTTTGTGGAGCTCCCCCTGGTGTTGTGGTTAAGCCTTGAATGAACACTTGAAACATATAATGACAGCAGTATGATGATTCTATGTGTCTACATTCAAACATTCTTCTTCATACTGCATTCATATATGCTACTTTTAAACTTTCATGCAGAGAGGGAAATTACAACTAAGTTAATTGACCAAAACTGTATTTATTAAACAGTTATTAAGCAGTGGCATAAACGTTCGTGTCATTTCCAAAACAGAAAGTGAAAGATCGTCAGAGACATTTTAAGTGTCAAATACAAATGAGCTGCATAATAGGAAATCAAAAAGTGTTCGTTCTTCGCTACCTGGTAAGTTACTACTTACTACGGACGCTATTAAATTCTGTTGTTGACTATTTTTTTTATATGGTGTTGATCTGGAAATGTTTGCCTCTGCATTTTGATTATGTGGGCGTGCGGCACCGGACGGAGATGTTGACATGCGGGGTAAGCACTCTTCATTCTCTCGCAGGTGACATCTTGCCGATTGTATTGTACCATATGTCCCGGCAAGAAATCTGCCTTCAAAAGACTCCGGCTTATTAGTGATTCCTAGAGCCCAAAAAAAGTCTGCGGGCTATAGAGCGTTTTCCGTTCGGGCTCCAGTACTCTGGAATGCCCTCAGTAGAAGCATTTAAGTCTCACCTTAAAACTCATCTGTATACTCTAGCTTTTGAATAGACCTCCTTTTTAGACCAGTTGATCTGCCGCTTCTTTTCTTTTTTCTCCTATGTCCCCCCCTCCCTTGTGGAGGGGGTCCGGTCCGCTGGCCATGGATGAAGTACTGGCTGTCCAGAGTCGAGACCCAGGATGGACCGCTCGCCTGTGTATCGGTTGGGGACATCTCTACGCTGCTGATCCGCCTCCGCTTGAGATGGTTTCCTGTGGACGGGACTCTCGCTGCTGTCTTGGATCCGCTTTGAACTGAACTCTCGCGGCTGTGTTGGAGCCACTATGGATTGAACTTTCACAGTATCATGTTAGACCCGCTCCACATCCATTGCTTTCGGTCCCCTAGAGGGGGTGGGGGGGTTGCCCACATCTGAGGTCCTCTCCAAGGTTTCTCATAGTCAGCATTGTCACTGGCGTCCCACTGGATGTGAATTCTCCCTGCCCACTGGGTGTGAGTTTTCCTTGCCCTTTTGTGGGTTCTTCCGAGGATGTTGTAGTCGTAATGATTTGTGCAGTCCTTTGAGACATTTGTGATTTGGGGCTATATAAATAAACATTGATTGATTGATTGACTTTTCAAATGATGCTACATATTAGTAGTAACGCTATTTTTTGTAGCAAGACTTTTGCCCCACACTTGACAAATTACGGTTGTCTGTTCGACATATTCCCACTGGAAGCCAAACCACCGCCAGACGATACAAACCCCTGCTGTGTTTCTCGGGAATTCATTCTTCCTTCATTTGCTAGCAGATTCACACCTTCTTTCTCGCGTATTACCACTCGCACGGCTCTGCTAGCATCACAGCTAATGTTACCCATGCTGCTAGTACCTCTCTGTTCCGCTAGGGCAGGGGTCGGGAACCTTTTTGGCTGAGAGAGCCATGAAAGCCAAATATTTCACAAAGTATTTCCGTTTAAAAACTAAATTTGTGCATTTTTAAGTATGACCAACATTTGTAGAGTATAATAAGTCTCTTATTCTTTTTAACAACATTGTTATTATAAAAGTTAACCAATAATACATATAATACTTCTTACCATTAATGCGACATCTTTAACAGGCGCGGTAGAAAACGGATGGTTGGACTAAAATGCATGAGAATGTTTTATAATTTGAACATTATTTTTGATACTGTGATTACCGGCAGAATTATTCATTACTTATCGTGTTAAGCAATGTCAGCTAAGATTTATCTGAGAGCCATAGGTTACCTACCCCTGGTTTAAGCATTAGACACCTTTTTACCTGCACCCTGCCTCCCGCTGTTTCCCACATCTACAAAGCAATTAGCTACCGACTGCCACCTACTGATATGGAACAGTATTACACGGTTACTCGGCATAGCTCGGTTGGTAGAGTGGCCGTGCTAGCAACCTGAGGGTTCCAGGTGCGATTCCCGCTTCCGCCATCCTAGTCACAGCCGTTGTGTCCTTGGGCAAGACACTTTTACACACCTGCCCACAGTGCCACCCACACTGGTTTAAACGGAACTTAGATATTGGGTGTCACTTTGTTAAGCGCTTTGAGTCACTAGAGAAAAGTGCTATATAAATAGAATTATCTGAGAGCCATATGCAGTCATCAAAAGAGCCACATCTGGTGCTAGAGCATTTACGTAAGTGACGTATGTAAGAAGGTGTGCTTGTCTGTGATAAGGAGAGATAAGAGTGAGAAGAGCCTGTAGTGTAATTCCCGCAGCTAAAAGCAACTGCGTGGGAACGTATACTCGAATGTCACGAGTCATTTTCTATACGGCACAGAAACAAACCCGCAATAAATCATCCATCATCTTCCGCTTATCCGAGGTCGGGTCGCGGGGGCAACAGCCTAAGCAGGGAAACCCAGACTTCCCTCTCCCCAGCCACTTCATCCAGCTCTTCCCGGGGGATCCCGAGGCGTTCCCAGGCCAGCCGGGAGACATAGTCTTCCCAACGTGTCCTGGGTCTTCCCTGTGGCCTCCTACCGGTTGGACGTGCCCTAAACACCTCCCTAGGGAGGCGTTCGGGTGGCATCCTGACCAGATGCCCGAACCACCTCATCTGGCTCCTCTCCATGTGGAGGAGCAGCGGCTTTACTTTGAGTTCCTCCCGGATGGCAGAGCTTCTCACCCTATCTCTAAGGGAGAGACCTGGAAACTCATTTGGGCCGCTTGTACCCGTGATCTTATCCTTTCGGTCATGGCCCAAAGCTCATGACCATAGGTGAGGATGGGAACATAGATGGACCGGTAAATTGAGAGCTTTGCCTTCCGGCTCAGCTCCTTCTTCACCACAAGGGATCGGTACAATGTCCGCATTACTGAAGACGCCGCACCGATCCGCCTGTCGATCTCACGATCCACTCTTCCCTCACTCGTGAACAAGACTCCGAGGTACTTGAACTCCTCCACTTGGGGCAGGGTCTCCTCCCCAACCCGGAGATGGCACTCCACCCTTTTCAGGGCGAGAACCATGGACTCGGACTTGGAGGTGCTGATTCCCATCCCGGTCGCTTGACACTCAGCTGCGAACCGATCCAGTGAGAGCTGAAGATCCCGGTCAGATGAAGCCATCAGGACCACATCATCTGCAAAAAGCAGAGACCTAATCCCGTGGTCACCAAACCGGAACCCCTCAACGCCTTGACTGCGCCTAGAAATTCTGTCCATAAAAGTCATGAACAGAATGGGTGACAAAGGACAGCCTTGGCGGAGTCCAACCCTCACTGGAAATGTGTTCGACTTACTGCCGGCAATGCGGACCAAGCTCTGACACTGATCGTACAGGGAGCGGACCGCCACAATAAGACAGTCCGATACCTAAATCATGTACATCGATATATCGCCCAGCCCTAGTTCCATGTCGTGGTTCTATGTCAAAGCACCTGATACAGGGAGGCAGCACTAAATGAAGAGTCCATGCAGCTGACCTGGTCCCAACCCACATACCTTCTCACCAATATAGACGGAGCACGTCCGGGCAAAAGGTCAAGGGACAGCAGTGGCTAAAGGAAGGAGAAAACAATGTATTGGCATGAATTGAATTAAAAAACACTTTTAATCAGATTTAATCACAGGATTATTAGGGAAGAAAATGACTGGGAAAATATGGAATGACCTGACTTGAACGATATTCATGCTTAAGTTTACAGGAAATAACAAATAACAGACATACGGAGCGGTATACCTCAGTTGGTAGAGTGGCCGTGCCAGCAACTTGAGGGGTTCCGGGTTCGATTCCCACTTTCGCCATCCTGCCGTTGTGTCCTTGGGCAAGAAAAGACACTTTACCCACCTGCTCCCAGTGACACCCACACTGCTTTAAATGGAACTCGGATATTGGGTTTGACTATGGAAAAGTCCAATGAGTCACTAGAAAAAAGCGCAATCCATCCATCTTCTACCACTATTCCCTTCGGGGTCGCTGGAGCCTATCTCAGCGACAATCGGGCGGAAGGCAGAGTACACCCTAGACATGTCGCCACCTCATCACAGGGCCAACACAGATAGACAGACAACATTCACACACTAGGGACTATTTAGTGTTGCCAATCAACCTATCCCCAGGTGCATGTCTTTGGAGGTGGGAGGGGCCTATCCCCAGGTGCATGTCTTTGGAGGTGGGAGGGGCCTATCCCCAGGTGCATGTCTTTGGAAGTGGGAGGAAGCCGGAGTAATGGGTTGTACTTGTATAGCGCTTTTCTACCTTCAAGGTACTCAAAGCGCTTTGACACTACTTCCACATTCACACACACATTCACACACTGATGGAGGGAGCTGCCATGCAAGGCGCCAACCAGCACCCATCAGGAGCAAGGGTGAAGTGTCTTGCTCAGGACACAACGGACGTGACGAAGTTGGTACTAGGTGGGATTTGAACCAGGAACCCTCGGGTTGCGCACGGCCACTCTCCCACTGCGCCACACCGTCCCGGAGGGAACCCACGCAGTCACGGAGAGAACATGCAAACTCCACACAGAAAGATCCCGAGACCGGGATTGAACCCAGGACTACTCAGGACTTCACAGAAAACCATTTTTATATGTCAACGTTCTGACTTTAAGAAACACTCAGATGAAGCAAGAATATGAACTGTAGAGGTCAGTAAGGGTTTTATTGGTAGATTAAGCAGAAGTTATGGAATTGCTCAATTCTGAGACAAAATTAGGGATATCCATTTTAATTTTCTAAAGCCAACACCTGCATCGGATTTAATCTGTTCATTAGTTTGCAGTTAAAGACCAGTGTTCACACCTTAGAGCAGTGGTTCTCAAATGGGGGTACACATACCCCTGGGGGTACTTGAAGGTATGCCAAGGGGGAGGTGAGATTTTTGAAAAATATTCCAAAAATGGCAACAATTCAAAAATCCTTTATAAATATATTTATTGAATAATACTTGAATGTGAGTTCATGAAGTGTGAAAAGAAATGCAACAATGCAATATTCAGTGTTGACAGCTAGATTTTTTGTGGACATGTTCCATAAATATTGATGTTAAAGATTTCTTTTTTTTTTTGGAAGAAATGTTTAGAATTAAGTTGATGAATCCAGATGGATCTCTATGAAGGAACTCTCCTGACGGAATAAATAAAGTACTATCTAAAACTAAAATTACAATCCCCAAAGAGGGCACTTTAAGTTGATGATTACTTCTATGTGGAGAAATCTTTATTTAGAAGAATCACTTGTTTATTTTTCAAACACATTTTCAGTTATTTTTATATCTTTTTTTTCCCAAATAGTTGAAGAAAGACCACTACAAATGAGCAATAGTTTGCACTGTTATACAATTTAATAAATCAGAAACTGATGACATAGTGCTGTATTTTACTTCTTTATCTCTTTTTTCAACCAAAAATGCTTTGCTCTGATTAGGGGGTACTTGAATTAAAAAAATGTTCACAGAAAAAAGGTTGAGAACCACTGCCTTAGAGAGTGAAGTCTGTTATATTTGTGTAGCGATTTTCTCTCGAGACTCAAAGTACTTTACATAGTGGAACCCATTATCGACATCTTTAAGTCACATTTGAACAGTGTTGTTTCCCACCTAGGCCTTCAGTGATGTCCGACTTCAATGGTTACCTCTTAAAATACTACACATGCTGGAGAAATAGTATACGGAAACACATTTACGCCCTACTGGGCATTGTACAAAACGGGTTATTTTCTGGCACGTGTAAAAATCCATAAATCCGCATCAGCAATTAAAACAAACCTTATGTGGTACTGTCAAAATTAAAATGGCAAAAAACATATTAAACGTGAAAAAATAATGAAAGAAAGGATTTGAACTTACAATTTGTAGCACCCTTTGGACGCCGTACTCTTTGTCGATTCCAGTGGAAATCCCGCCATTTCATCGCCCTGTGCATTTGACCCATGCCCTGGGAGGTGAGGGGAGCAGTGAGCAGCGCTCGGGAATCATTTTGGTGATTTAACTCCCAATTCCAACCATTGATGCTGAGTGCCAAGCAGGGAGGTCATGGGTCCCATTTTTATAGTCTTTGGTATGACTTGGCCAGGGTTTGAACTCACGACCTACAGATCTCAGGGCGGACTTTCTATCCACTGAGCAAACTTTATCTGTTGTCTGATTTTTTTTTCGACAAACGTAAACAACCTAATGGACATTCTCCAAGTCTGGTTGTTCCATTTTTTTGTTTTCTTTGCTAGGGGTTGTGTATCCTTTCCAGGCAAATAGCTCTCGGGTGAGTCAAACACGATGAGGCCACGTTCTGCGAAAACCTCCTGTAGCTCAGGTTCTATTAACACACCAGTTACTCTCTTGGTGTTATTAATGTGATATTTTAAGACGGAAGTACCATGTTTTTTAGAACTGAAATGTCCCATTGAGAGGGCAATCAGAACGCTCTGTAAGCATCTTCCATGTTGACTTGTTTCGCGTGACAATAACCCAATAATAATGACGGATCAATCCACATTAACGTATTCATTTTGAGAGTAGGGCTGGGCGATATATTTTGGGTTTGTCTCTGTGCGATATAGAAATGACTAAATCGTGACATTCGAGTATACCAGGGGGTCGGGAACCTTTTTGGCTGAGAGAGCCATGAAAGCCAAATATTTCAAAATGTATTTCCGTGAGAGCCGTATCATATTTTTTAACACTGAATACAACTAAATGTGTGCATTTTGAAGTAAGACCAACATTTTTAGAGTATAATAGGTCTCTTATTCTTTTTAATAACATTGTTATTCTGAAGCTAACCAATAATAAATCAAATGTCATGTCTGTTGATCATGTTTTTGTTTGGCCATGTGCTGTTTGTCCTTTGGACTCTTTAAGTTCCTGTTTTTTTCACTCCCTTGTCTGGTTTCCTTGGTGATTCATTTTGTCCACCTGTCTCTGGTGGACAAAATGCCCGCTCACCTGTTTCCCGAGCACTAATCAGAGGCAGTATTTAAGCTCTTCTTTGCCAGTCAGTCGCCCTGGCGTCAATGTGATCTTTTCTTGCTCTGTGCTGACTTGTTTCATGCCTTGCCATAGTTTCGTGCTTCATGCCATGCCAAGTAAGTTTTGTTTGATTTATGTTCATAGTCTGTTTATGCGTTAGCTTTGTTCCTTAGCCCAAGTTTTGCCTCCGCTGTGAGCGATTTTTTTTTGTATTTTTTTTAAACTTGAATTAAGTCATGTTTTTACCTAAATGTCATGTCCCGAGTGGTCCGTCTGCCTTCCTGGGAGAACGACCCTGCAGCAAGCTGCAACCAGTTTAACTTCTTACCATTAACGCGACTTCTTGAACAGGTGTGGTAGAAAACGGATGGATGGATTTAAATGCATGAGAATGTTTTATATTTTGCACGTTATTTTTAGCACTGTGACTACCAGAAAAAATATTCCTAATTATCGTGTTAAGCAATGTCAGCTAAGATTTATCTGAGAGCCAGATGTAGTCATCAAAAGAGCCACATCTGGCTCTAGAGCCATAGGTTCCCTACCCCTGGAGTATATGTTCTCACGCAGTTGCTTTTAACTGCAGGCATTACACTACAGGCTCTTCTCACTCTTTCCTGTCTCTGTTTCTCATAGAGACTTAAACAAGCGCACCATCTTACATACGTCACATGTGCACCGTCACATACTCCCACGGAGCAGACAGGTAGCGAAATGGCAACGTTAGCTGTGATGCTAACGGTGAGGTGCGGGTGGCATTACGAGAGAGAGAAGGTGCGAATCTGGTAACAAATGAAGGAATAATTCATTCCCAAGAAAAACGGCACGGGGTCCATCGTCTGGCGGTGGTTTGGCTTCGAACAAGAATATGTTGAGTAATTATGCGGCAAAAGTGTTGCTACAAAAAGCAGCACCACTGCTAATGTGTAGCATCATTTGAAAAGTCACCTGCTAAAGAATGAAGAGTGCTTGAAACTCTGCATG
Source organism: Nerophis ophidion (assembly GCF_033978795.1). Taxonomy (NCBI): domain Eukaryota; kingdom Metazoa; phylum Chordata; class Actinopteri; order Syngnathiformes; family Syngnathidae; genus Nerophis; species Nerophis ophidion. The sequence goes on from NC_084615.1 coordinate 78,554,409, forward strand.
TCAACATCTCCATTCGGTGCCACGCCAACAAAATGCAGAAGCAACTATTTCCAGATCAACACCGTTTGAAAAAAAATAGTCAGCAACAGAAGGAAATAACGTCCACAGGAACCTACCACATAGTGAAGGACATACACTGTTTGATTTCCTATTATGCAGCTCATTTTTATTTGACCCTAATTGAAATATCATGTATGACATCATGCACAAAAGTGCACTTTATTGGTTTTAAACTTGTATTGGCATTCTGTGTCATAACTTGGCTTGGACAAGGCTTGTGTGTGCTCCTTCGACGCAGCGGGATTACAGGACCAGCCAGGCGGGAATTCAGGTACATGTTTTTTTTATTTAAACACTATAATCAAAAATAATCAAACTAAGGGCGCTCACACGGAGGTATAAAACTTGGCTACAAAATATAAACAGGAAACAAAAACACTTGCTCGATTGGCATGAATGAACTATGAACAGAAACAGCACGATGGCATGACTATAAACAAACAAAACAAAATGTCACGATCCGCCTGGTCGTTGTGCATCCACCAAGTGGCAACCCCGCGCAACAAGTGCGCCGAACACGTGACAGAAAAGTGGAAAAATAAAGCGCGTGCCTACGCACGGAAGCTAACACTAAACTTAGCAGGATACAAAAAGGGTTCCAAAACGGTGACGTGCCGAACGCACGCGAAGCTAAGACGGATCTTAGCACAACTAAAGCAGAGATAAGCAGAGGATACATACGTGATTGTTGCCGTTAGCAAGTAATGAGCCGAGCACAAACTGAGGAATCAGGTGGGCTTAAATACACAAATAATAATCAAAAACAGGTGTGTGACAGGAGCCCGTGAGGAGGAGCACACTACGTTGCCATGGTGACTAAACGGGGAAGTGCTCAAACACAACGAATCGGCCGAGTCCAGAACTAAACATGAACAAACACATATAAACGGCACAAAACTAGCACTGTGGCATAAATACATAAACTGTGGACGAGGACGTGAAGGCTTAAACAGCATGGGTAGGGTGCGTGCGAGTGTGAGAGGCTGAGGATCGGGGCGTGACTAAGGGGACCAGGTGGAAACTAATGGGTTGGCATGGAAACAAACAAAACCAGGAAGTGCAAAATGTGAAGCAAGAGTACAAAAACAAAACAGAACATGACCAAACATAAACCTGATTTATAGGCATTGCATTCTGTACAAAAATTGCACTTTAATTTAGTGTTGTTTTGATAAGTCATCTTAGTGACATCATGCACAAAAAGTGCACTCATGGCTTGTTTTAAAATGTCTCTGACAATCTTGCACTTTCTGTTTTGGAAATGACATGAATGTTTGTGCCACTGCTTAATAACTCCATCCATTTTCTACCGCTTATTCCCTTTCGGGGTCGCGGGGGGCGCTGGCGCCTATCTCAGCTACAATCGGGCGGAAGGCAGGGTACACCCTGGACATTTAATAAAAACAATTTTGGTAAATTAACTTAGTTGTGATTGATGAATGAACTATGAACAGAAACAGCACGATGGCATGACTATATACAAACAAAACAAAACTAGCACTGTGGCATAAATACATAAACTTACTCGGCATGAAACTGTGGACGAGGACGTGAAGGTTTGAACAGCATGGCTAGGGTGCGTGCGAGTGTGAGAGGCTGAGGATCGGGGCGTGACTAAGGGGACCAGGTGGAAACTAAGGGGTTGGCATGGAAACAAACAAAACCAGGAAGTGCAAAATGTGAAGCAAGAGTACAAAAACAAAGCAGAACATGACCCAACATAAACCTGATTTACAGGCATGACATTCTGTACAAAAAGTGCACTTTAATTTAGTGTTGTTTTGATAAATCATCTTAGTGACATCATGCACAAAAGTGCACTCATGGCTTGTTTTAAAATGTCTCTGACAATCTTGCACTTTTTGTTTTGGAAATGACATGAATGTTTGTGCCACTGCTTAATAACTCCATCCATCCATCCATTTTCTACCGCTTATTCCCTTTCGGGGTCGCGGGGAGCGCTGGCGCCTATCTCAGCTACAATCGGGCGGAAGGCAGGGTACACCCTGGACGTTTAATAAAAACAATTTTGGTAAATTAACTTAGTTGTGATTGATGAATGAACTATGAACAGAAACAGCACGATGGCATGACTATATACAAACAAAACAAAACTAGCACTGTGGCATAAATACATAAACTTACTCGGCATGAAACTGTGGACGAGGACGTGAAGGTTTGAACAGCATGGGTAGGGTGCGTGCGAGTGTGAGAGGCTGAGGATCGGGGCGTGACTAAGGGGACCAGGTGGAAACTAAGGGGTTGGCATGGAAACAAACAAAACCAGGAAGTGCAAAATGTGAAGCAAGAGTCCAAAAACAAAGCAGAACATGACCCAACATAAACCTGATTTACAGGCATGACATTCTGTACAAAAAGTGCACTTTAATTTAGTGTTGTTTTGATAAGTCATCTTAGTGACATCATGCACAAAAGTGCACTCAAGGCTTGTTTTAAAATGTCTCTGACAATCTTGCACTTTTTGTTTTGGAAATGACATGAATGTTTGTGCCACTGCTTAATAACTCCATCCATCCATCCATTTTCTACCGCTTATTCCCTTTCGGGGTCGCGGGGGGCGCTGGCGCCTATCTCAGCTACAATCGGGCGGAAGGCTGGGTACACCCTGGACATTTAATAAAAACAATTTTGGTAAATTAACTTAGTTGTGATTGATGAATGAACTATGAACAGAAACAGCACGATGGCATGACTATATACAAACAAAACAAAACTAGCACTGTGGCATAAATACATAAACTTACTCGGCATGAAACTGTGGACGAGGACGTGAAGGTTTGAACAGCATGGCTAGGGTGCGTGCGAGTGTGAGAGGCTGAGGATCGGGGCGTGACTAAGGGGACCAGGTGGAAACTAAGGGGTTGGCATGGAAACAAAAAAAACCAGGAAGTGCAAAATGTGAAGCAAGAGTCCAAAAACAAAACAGAACATGACCAAACATAAACCTGATTTACAGGCATGACATTCTGTACAAAAATTGCACTTTAATTTAGTGTTGTTTTGATAAGTCATCTTAGTGACATCATGCACAAAAGTGCACTCATGGCTTGTTTTAAAATGTCTCTGACAATCTTGCACTTTTTGTTTTGGAAATGACATGAATGTTTGTGCCACTGCTTAATAACTCCATCCATTTTCTACCGCTTATTCCCTTTCGGGGTCGCGGGGGGCGCTGGCGCCTATCTCAGCTACAATCGGGCGGAAGGCTGGGTACACCCTGGACATTTAATAAAAACAATTTTGGTAAATTAACTTAGTTGTGATTGATGAATGAACTATGAACAGAAACAGCACGATGGCATGACTATATACAAACAAAACAAAACTAGCACTGTGGCATAAATACATAAACTTACTCGGCATGAAACTGTGGACGAGGACGTGAAGGTTTGAACAGCATGGGTAGGGTGCGTGCGAGTGTGAGAGGCTGAGGATCGGGTCGTGACTAAGGGGACCAGGTGGAAACTAATTGGTTGGCATGGAAACAAACAAAACCAGGAAGTGCAAAATGTGAAGCAAGAGTCCAAAAACAAAACAGAACATGACCAAACATAAACCTGATTTACAGGCATGACTATCTGTACAAAAAGTGCACTTTAATTTAGTGTTGTTTTGATAAGTCATCTTAGTGACATCATGCACAAAAGTGCACTCATGGCTTGTTTTAAAATGTCTCTGACAATCTTGCACTTTTTGTTTTGGAAATGACATGAATGTTTGTGCCACTGCTTAATAACTCCATCCATCCATCCATTTTCTACCGCTTATTCCCTTTCGGGGTCGCGGGGAGCGCTGGCGCCTATCTCAGCTACAATCGGGCGGAAGGCTGGGTACACCCTGGACATTTAATAAAAACAATTTTGGTAAATTAACTTAGTTGTGATTGATGAATGAACTATGAACAGAAACAGCACGATGGCATGACTATATACAAACAAAACTAAACTAGCACTGTGGCATAAATACATAAACTTACTCGGCATGAAACTGTGGACGAGGACGTGAAGGTTTGAACAGCATGGGTAGGGTGCGTGCGAGTGTGAGAGGCTGAGGATCGGGGCGTGACTAAGGGGACCAGGTGGAAACTAAGGGGTTGGCATGGAAACAAACAAAACCAGGAAGTGCCAAATGTGAAGCAAGAGTACAAAAACAAAGCAGAACATGACCAAACATAAACCTGATTATCTGTACAAAAATTGCACTTTAATTTAGAGTTGTTTTGATAAGTCACCTTAGTGACATCATGCACAAAAGTGCACTCATGGCTTGTTTTAAAATGTCTCTGACAATCTTGCACTTTCTGTTTTGAAATGACATGAATGTTTGTGCCATTGCTTAATAACTGTTTAATAAATACAGTTTGGGTCAATTGACTAAGTTGTGATTTCCGTTTCTGCATGAAAGTTTAAAAGTAGCATATATGAATGCAGTATGAAGAAGAATGTTTGAATGTAGACACATAGAATCATCATACTGCTGTCATTATATGTTTCAAGTGTTCATTCAAGGCTAAGGCAAAATATCCAGATATATTTCGTGTATCGTGAAATGGCCTAAAAATATCGATATATTAATAAAAGGCCGTATCGCCCAGCCCTAATTGAGAGCTCTAAAAACATTACTTGGAATAAACAGCAAATTAATTTCCTGTCGGGAATCTAATGTTGTCTTTCTTCCAACTCATGCTGTGGATCTCAGCTTAGAGGAGAGAAACAAGGAGCTGCAGGACGAGGTGGTTTGTTTGAAATCCAACTTGACCCGGCAGCGTCACTGGTACCAGGTCGTAGAGGCAAAGATCGCAGAGTCCGAAAGGGATCGAGACGCTGCGGAGCGGTGCAACTCGGCACTGCAGAAAGACATGGAGCAGTTCTTCGACACGTTCGGAGAGCTCAACAACGAGGCCAAGAAGACAGAGAACATCATCGGGAGCTTTTGAGGGGGAAAAAAAGCACAAATAAACTTCAACACAAGATGTTGTATAGTATTTTATCTCTCTCTGTAGACACAACATCCCCTTTCCTATTTAGGAAAGGCGTCCATAATGTACACATAGTTCTTTATGAGGAATCTGAAAATACAGAAATGATACAAACTGGACAATAATTGCATATGGCTGAATACGTGTTCTCGTTGAAATTCCGTAGGAAATCACACAAAACATCCTGCGGTTATTCTCAGAAGAGGAGAAAACAGCAATTTTTTTTTTCTTCCTTTTGTTCCCTTCTACTGCTGACGTACGTTTTGTACAAAAATCCTACGACAAGCCCCCTGAATGAGAGTGTGATTATTGTGGATGCACAAGACAGTTCTGAAAGGAAAACGGCAAAAAATGAACAAAATCGGGTCGTGCCGAGTTTAAAATGAAAAGGCGGAACAAAACACGATCAAATTCCACAGAAAAAGATGAATGTGGAAAACGAGGCTTGAGTGAGAATAGTCCTTTTCTGCATGAAGTCCATTTCCATGATTTCATCCCTCCATTTCACACGGAGAGGCCACTGAGAACTTTATGGGCATACATGCATCTAAAACAGAACAAAAAAAAACACCTCATAGTCTAAAACAGGGGTCGGGAACCTTTTTGGCTGAGAATCCAAATATTATAAAATGTATTTCCATAAGAGCCATGTAATATTTTTTTCAACACTGAACACAACTAAACGAGAGCATTTTTAAGTAAGACCAACATTTCTGGAGTATAACAGGTCTCTTATTCTTTGTTATTCTGAAGCTAACTGTGGAGGGGGCGTGGCGTGCAGGCCTGCAGCGAAGCGGGGTGTGCCAGGACCGGCCTCGAAACCAGCGACAGGTGCATAGATGGCCCACCTGGGCCTCGTTATCTAATCACCTGTCGCTCTGTTATAAGCAGCAGCCAGGAGCGAGCGAGAACGAAAGAGAAAAAGTCAATTGCTGGAAAGCAACTGAGAGAATTATTGAGAACTAAAACAATACTTTAACCCTGAAACAGGCTCTCATGTCGGTGCTTGGTGGTCTGAAGAACCCCCAGGAGAGCAATCCCCACATTAACCAATAATAAATAAATCACTTCTTACCGTTGACGCAACTTCTTGAACAGGTGCGGTAGAAAAACGGATGGATGGATTAAAAATGCATGAGAATGTTTTATATTTTGAACATTATTTTTAACACTGTGATTACGAGTGGAATTAAAGCTGCAAACAGCAATGGACGCCACCGCTTAGGCTGCTGCCCCCGCGACCCAAGCCCAGATAAGCGGTAAAGCATGGATGGATGGATTATTACACAGAGAAAAAGTTGTATACACATGTGTTATACATCAGTTTCATAGTAATAACAGTTGTAAAGTGGCTTGGGCCTTTTATAAGGAGGCTTTGGACCGACATTTTGAGACTAATGCATGGTGAATGTAATGCAGTTGTTGTATTGACGAGGGAATAGCAAACTTCCTGTTGATTTTAGTTGGGGGCGGTCAGTGTGTGAAATATAGGTCTCAGTGAGACCTATATTGAGGTTTTTGTTTCATCTGTGTATGACAGTCCTACAGTTTTATCTAAGCAGAAAACCGCCATTTTGTGACAACGGCAGCAGTGCAATGGTTCTTTGCGGGCTCATAAAATCCAAACCGGGGTAGTAATTAAAACTCCTTTTTAAATTTTTAATCAAAAGGGTTCAACCTCTCTTCTGTGCTTATTTGAAGTCGACACGACAAACGGCCTCAGAGGAGATCATGTTTGGAAAAAAAGCGACATTTTTTTTAGCCAACTTTTGTATTGAAGTGGGAATAGCAAATTTCCTGTTGTTTTTAGCCGGGGGGTCTCAGTGGATGAAATATAGGTCTAACTGAGACCTACGTAGAGGTTTTTGTTTCATGTTTCTACGACATTCCTACTGGAAGTTACAGACAGTTTTGTCTGTTTTCTTCCTAGGGAGCGCTAGAGCGCAATTTTGAGTTTTGAGGTTTGATTTTTTGATTAAATCGCAATTTTCACCAGTCCTTATGTGTGTGTCAAATTTGGTGAGTTCTGAAGCATGTTAAGGGGGTCAAATTATAGCTCAAAGAGGTGGCGGCATAATAATAAAGAATAATAATAATATCCATCCATCTTCTTCCGCTTATCCGAGGTCGGGTCGCGGGGGCAACAGCCTAAGCAGGGAAACTCAGACTTCCCTTTCCCCAGCCACTTTGTCTAGCTCTTCCCGGGGGATCCCGAGGCGTTCCCAGGCCAGCCGGGAGACATAGTCTTCCCAACGTGTCCTGGGTCTTCCCCGTGGCCTCCTACCGGTTGGACGTGCCCTAAACACCTCCCTAGGGAGGCGTTCGGGTGGCATCCTGACCAGATGCCCGAACCACCTCATCTGGCTCCTCTCCATGTGGAGGAGCAGCGGCTTTACTTTGAGTTCCTCCCGGATGGCAGAGCTTCTCACCCTATCTCTAAGGGAGAGACCTGGAAACTCATTTGGGCCGCTTGTACCCGTGATCTTATCCTTTCGGTCATGACCCAAAGCTCATGACCGTAGGTGAGGATGGGAACGTAGATCGACCGGTAAATTGAGAGCTTTGCCTTCCGGCTCAGCTCCTTCTTCACCACAACGGATCGGTACAACGTCCGCATTACTGAAGACGCCGCACCGATCCGCCTGTCGATCTCACGATCCACTCTTCCCTCACTCGTGAACAAGACTCCTAGGTACTTGAACTCCTCCACTTGGGGCAGGGTCTCCTCTCCAACCCTGGAGATGGCATTCCACCCTTTTCCGGGTGAGAACCATGGACTCGGACTTGGAGGTGCTGATTCTCATTCCGGTCGCTTCACACTCGGCTGCGAACCGATCCAGTGGGAGCTGAAATTACCGGCCAGATGAAGCCATCAGGACCACATCATCTGCAAAAAGCAGAGACCTAATCCTGCGGTCACCAAACCGGAACCCCTCAACGCCTTGACTGTGCCTAGAAATTCTGTCCATAAAAGTTATGAACAGAATGGGTGACAAAGGACAGCCTTGGCGGAGTCCAACCCTCACTGGAAATGTGTTCGACTTACTGCCGGCAATGCGGACCAAGCTCTGGCACTGATCGTACAGGGAACGGACCGCCACAATAAGACAGTCCGATACCCCATACTCTCTGAGCACTCCCCACAGGACTTCCCGAGGGACACGGTCGAATGCCTTCTCCAAGTCCACAAAGCACATGTAGACTGGTTGGGCAAACTCCCATGCACCCTCAAGAACCCTGCCGAGAGTATAGAGCTGGTCCACAGTTCCACGACCAGGACGAAAACCACACTGTTCGTCCTGAATCCGAGGTTCGACTATCCGACGTAGCCTCCTCTCCAGTACACCTGAATAAACCTTACATATATATACACATACATTTATATACACATACATTTATATATACAGTATATGATTTATATTTATTTATTTTGCCGTTTTTGTTGACATGTTAAAGGTGTTTTAATGAATATACATGCATGTTTAAGATATAGATTCCTATCTTTCATGAAGACAAGAATATAAGTTGGTGTATTACCTGATTCTGATGACTTGCATTGATTGGAATCAGACAGTAAAGTGCTGATAATGTCCACTTTTTCAAATGGAGGAGAAAAAAAGTTCCTCTTTCCTGTCTAATACCACATGAAAGTGGTTGGTTTTTGGCATCTTATTTGTCCAGCTTCCATATTGGTTTTTATACACTTTACAAGAAATACATTGGCGGCAAACTCCGTAGCTTGCTAGCTTGTTCGCACTGGCTTTCGGAGACTCTTATTTTGTTAACGCAGGAGCGATGGAGCGGCACTTTTATTGTGAAGACAGGAACTGTGCGATCAGTCTTTAGGCTTTTGACGGGAAGTACGGTTGAAATAAAAAGTGTCTTTTTTCCTTTACACTTTTGATAGATTGCTTGATTGAAACTTTTATTAGTAGATTGCACAGTACAGTACATATTCCGTACAATTGACCACTAAATGGTAAGACCCGAATAAGTTTGTCAACTTGTTTAAGTCGGGTTTTACGTATCACGGTCATGTGACCGCCTGGCTCTGTTTGATTGGTCCAACATCACCAGTGACTGCATGTGATTGGTGAAACTCAGGCATGCGTAGATTCTACTTTGAAGCTCTGTCATTAACCAAAACAAACATTAACAGATCGATAAAAAAAAAAGTAGCGAGTAGCGTTTCTTCTCTATAAATATACTCAAGTAAAAGTAAAAGTATGTTGCATAAAAACTACTCGTAGAAGTACAATTTATCCCAAAACTTACTCAAGTAAATGTAACAGAGTAAATGTAGCGCGTTACTACCCACCTCTGGTTAAAACCAAGAAAAATCAGTTCCCAGTGGCTTATTTTATTTTTCGAAGTTTTTCTCAAAAATTTACCCATCACGCATATCCCGAAAAACGGCTTCATAGTGCCTGATTTTAACCGTGGTTCTATCCACCCGTCCATTATCCTGTGACGTCACAGCGTGATCACACAGAAACAAACATGGCGGATAGCACAGAAAGGTATAGCGATATTAGCTCGGATTCAGACTCGGATTTCAGTGCCATAAGCGATTCAACAGATTACGCATGTATTGGAACGGATGGTTGGAGTGTGGAGGCAGGTAGCTAAAACGAAATTGAAGAAGAAACTGAAGCTATTGAGGCATATCACGACAGACAGCTGCACGGGAGGAAGCGAGGACGAATTCGGCAATCGCCTTCTAACCAACGATTGGTATGTGTTTGTTTGGCATTAAATCTGAGTGGGGGGAAAGGCTGTATGCAAATATAGCTACAAATGAGGCATAATGATGCAATATGTACATACAGCTAGCCTAAATAGCATGTTAGCATCGATTAGCTTGCAGTCATGCCGTGACCAAATATGTCTGATTAGCACATAAGTCAATAACATCGACAAAACTCACCTTTGTGCATTCATGCACAACCTTATAAGTTTGGTGGACAAAATGAGACAGAAAAAGAAGTGGCATAAATCATAACCTGGGGGTTTACCTCGCTCGTCTGCGGGAACAGACTGCCGTCGTTTCTGAATAGCTCGCACTCCGGCAGATTCATTGGTGGTCTATTTTGGAATATTGCAGATTTTGTTGACTTTATCGTTGGAGGTGCATCTGCTTTGAGTGTCGCAGGATATCCACACATTCTTGCCATCTCTGTCGTAGCATGGCTGTCGTCGGTAAAGTGTGCGGAACAAACCAGGGACTTTCGCATCTTTTGACCAGTGTTGCAACTTGAATCCGTCTCTGTCCGTGTTGTTACACCCTCCGACAACACACCGACGAGGCATGATGTCTCCAAAGTACGGGAAAACTGTCGAAAAAACGGAAAATAACAGAGCTGATTTGACTTGGTGTTTGTAATAAGATTGAGAAAATGTCGGATTGCTTCATGTTGTGACGTCACGGGTGAAAGGTCATCGCTCTGACAGGCTATCAATTGAAAGGCGTTTAAATTGCCAAATCCACCCTTTTAGAGTTCGGAAATCGGTTAAAAAAACACATGGTCTTTTTTTCTGCAACATCAAGGTATATATTGACGCTTACATAGGTCTGGTGATAATGTTCCCCTTTAAAACGCATAAGCAATTAAAACATATGTGGTACTGTCAAAATAAAAAAAACAAAAAACATTATTATTTGTGAAAAAATAAAGAAATCAAATATTTGAACTCATAATTTGTAGCACCCATTCGACACCATATACCTCAGAGTCGGTTGATTCGAGTGGAAATCCTCATTTCATCGCCCACATGGTCTCACAGGATGTAGTTTCTCTTTAAATATCCTTCTTGAAAATGGCTTTGCAAATATATATCTGCCACCTAATCAAGCTTTTGTTCTCCTTTGCTTCCTGTTAAATTGCAACTTGTGATTGGATACTGACTTTGGAATGACAAGTGAGTATCCAATCAGGCAACCAAGAGAGGCTACTGTCAACTACTTGTGATCTGATTGGCTATCGCGACTGTCTATCAACTGTGTGTGTTCTCAAATTCATCCGCTAACAGTCCCAGTGAGTATCCAATCACAGGACGTGTAAATGTCACATTTAACATTCACCTACTCAGTGGTTACAGTGTCTGCCCTGTGGGACAATTTAGCTCGGTTGGTAGAGTGGCCGTGCCAGCAACTTGAGGGTTGCAGGTTCGATTCCCGCTTCTGCCAACCTAGTCACTGCCATTGTGTCCTTGGGCAAGACACTTGACCCACCCGCTCCCAATGTCACCCACACTGGTTTGAATGTAACTTAGATATTGGGTTTCACTATGTAAGGCGCTTTGAGTCACTAGAGAAAAAGCGCTATATAAATATAATTCACTTCACTTCACTACACTGAGATTGGTAAGTTTTTGATTGATTGATTGATTGATACTTTTATTAGTAGATTGCACAGTACAGTACATATTCCGTACAATTGACCACTAAATGGTAACACCCCAATAAGTTTTTCAACTTGTTTAAGTCGGGGTCCACGTTAATCAAGTCATGGTACAAATATATAAATATATTCGTCAATCCACTATCTACAAATTCTCCCATTTTGGCAAACCTGAGTAATGTTACCCGATGACTCATACATTCGTAACATGTCTAGTGTCTGCCCTTAAATTGGTAGGTTGTGAGTTCAAACCTCGGCAGAGACATACCAAAGACTATAAAATCAGGCTCCATTACCTCCCTGCTTGGCACTCTGCATCAAGGGTTGGAATTGGGGGTTAAATCACCAAAAATGAATCCCGGGCGTGGCACGGCTGCTGCCCACTGCTCCCCTCACCTCCCAGGTGGTGAAGAAGAGGATGGGTCAAATGCAGAGGACAAATTTCAGTGTGTGACAATCATTGGTAGAGAAGAAGAGAAGAACCTTAGACCAGCTAGAAGGCTTTGCTGACAACAATTCGCGATCTGATTGGCTACCGCAATTGTCTATCAACTGTATGACTCCAATCACTTACAGTGCACAGTGCATTGTTGATTCTGAAGATTTGGTACAGCATGGCAACATAAGCTAGCTGAATTCTGATTGGATAAAAACTCTAAACTAAAAACAACAACACTGGAAGGAGCATAATATGACATGAAGAGAATATGAATATTTATAGATATTGATGGAAAGTAAATAAAATATTTTTATCTTGAATTATTTGTCCCTGCCATGAGGTGGCAACTTGTCCAGGGTGTACAACGCCTTCCGCCCGATTGTAGCTGAGATAGGCACCAGCGCCCCCCACCACCCCAAAGGGGAATAAGTGGTAGAAAATGGATGGATCTTTAATTATGATCATGATTTCTGGTTATGTTAGTCCAGCAGAGAAGGCCTGACTGCTAAACTTTGGCCTCAGCCAATATAGACGCAGACAACCTAGAGACCTCCGAATTCGGGAGATGGGAGGTGGGCGGGGTGTATATTGTAGCGTCCCGAAAAAGTTCATGCTGCAAGGGGTTCTGGGTATTTGTTCTGTTGTGTTTATGTTGTGTTACGGTGCGTATATTGTAGCGTCCCGAAAAAGTTCATGCTGCAAGGGGTTCTGGGTATTTGTTCTGTTGTGTTTATGTTGTGTTACGGTGCGTATATTGTAGCGTCCCGAAAAAGTTCATGCTGCAAGGGGTTCTGGGTATTTGTTCTGTTGTGTTTATGTTGTGTTACGGTGCGTATACTGTAGCGTCCCGAAAAAGTTCATGCTGCAAGGGGTTCTGGGTATTTGTTCTGTTGTGTTACGGCGCGGATGTTCTCCCGAAATGTGTGTCATTCTTGTTTGGTGTGGGTTGACAGTGGGGCGCATATGTGTAACTTTTAAAGTTGTTTATACGGCCACCCTCAATGTGACCCGTATGGCTGTTGACCAAGTATGCATTCCATTCACTTATGTGTGCATAAAATCCACATATATCATGCAACTTGGTCGCCACGCTGTTTGTATGAAGGAAAAGTGGACGTGACGACAGGTTGTAGAGGACACTAAAGGCAGCGCCTTTAAGTCACGACTCCAATATTGTTGTCCAGGTGGAAATTGGAAGAAATTCGGGAGAATGGTTGGCCTGGGAGATTTTTGGCAAGGGAACTGAAATTTGGGAGTTTCCCGGGAAAATCGGGAGGGTTGCCAAGTATGGACGCAGGTTCCCTCTAGTTTTAAATAAAGGCCTGATACTCTCTGCACATGACTGTACAAACACTCCCGGCAATGATTTGAGAAAGCTTGATTGCATCTGTCAGTCCCGGCTTCCTCCTGGCTTTGTCTTGGCAACATAACTGTTGTGCCAGAGGGAGTTAGCCGGGAGCCAAGGTGTCAGACTGGCTGCAAATCACGCGGGCTATTTGATGATTGTTCTCTGCGTCCGGAGCCAACTGGGACCCAAAGTGTTTAAGTAATGAGAGGCGGACGCTCGCTTCTTGACGAGGCTGAGAAAATAACACAGCCAGATGTTTACGAGGGAAGCCATGCCTACGTCACATTGGAAGCGGTCCCTAAATTGTGTGGATCCAGCGAGCCTTTGGTTGCTGTTTTAGGCCTTTATGTTCATCAAAGTGGAGGCAACATTTTATTTTGCCTAAACCAGGGGTAGGGAACCTATGGTTCTATGTCAGGGGTGCCCATTACGTCGATGGCGAGCTACCAGTCGACCGCGGGGGGTGTGTCAGTCGATCTCCAGCCAGGCTTTTAAAAAAATAGACCTAAAAATGAGTGATCATCAATCTTCACCAAGACGTCACTTAAATGACATTCACGGTACCGGAGGGTCTTGTGAGATGATGCTGGCTGCTGCAAGATCATTATTATGAAAATATGACCGAGAGGAAGGCGAGAAACACTTTTTATTTCAACAGACTCTCGCGCCGTACCTTCCGTCAAAACTCTAAAGGCCGACTGCACATTTCCTATCTTCACAATAAAAGCCCTGCTTCATGCTGCCTGCGCTAACTAAATACAGAGTCCCGGAAAACTGGCGTGCACAAGCGATCCCTCAGAAAGCTGGCGTGCACATCACTTGTGCACGCCAAGCATTTGTTTTTTAAGGGGGCTATCAAAAATAAATAAAGTAAATAATACTAACACATCCATCCATCCATCCATCCATTTTCTACCGCTTATTCCCTTTCGGAGTCGCGGGGGGCGCTGGCGCCTATCTCAGCTACAATCAGGTGGAAGGCAGGGTACACCCTGGACAAGTCGCCACCTCATCGCAGGGCCAAAATACTAACACAGACACTTGTAAACATGTTAGCATAATAGCTAATGCTAAATACATTTCAATAAGACATAAAAATATGCATGAAAACCCTCCTCGAGACATCACATATTATTTGATTGATTGAGAAGTGTATTGACATCTTAAAGAATTGAATCCATGTAATGCTTTAAAAAAGGCAAATGGATGGCACAAAAAGCCAAAATGCTTGTTTCTATTGTGGTCCATAGGACACATGGGATGGTTTAGTAAGTGAATAGTTTTAGTTATATTTTAACCACCTTGACTTACAATTTCAAAGCAAGTTATACATTTCTATTTACAAATATTACCCGAGGGCAGCAAGATAAAAACGAGTTTGACACCCCTGCTGCAAAGTCCATAGGTGGCATATTGGCACTACTCGAGGAAATCCAATGAAGGTAATAGATTCTTCCTAATTTAATCTCGTCGTTACATGTTGTCTTAATTAGTGGGGACACCGGTGCCATTGCATCAGCTGCACGTCGCATGCCGCCAGATGGCCTGCACATCCAACGCCAACGCTCCAGGCCGCGTTTATCACGCATCTTAGAGCAGCCTCTTTTAAATGTTTTGACTACATTTCATATGTTTTTTTTTTATTTAACTGAACATATGAAGACGAAATTGAACAAATGATAATGTGTGACTATTCACTTACCGTATTTCCCGGACTACAAGGTGCTTGTTTTCCCTCAAAAACACTGCGCCTAATGTACGGAATAATTCTGGTTTTGTTTACCAGCCTTGAAGCCATTTTATTTGGTACATGGTGAAATGATAAGTGTGAGCAGTAGATGGCAGTCAAACATAAGAGATATGTGTAGACTGCAATATAATGGCAGTCACACACAAGAGATACGTGTAGATTGCTAGACGACAACATTTTACACGTTCCATTGAAAATATAGAAAATTACACACGGCGCTCGAAAATCTATCAAAATGTTTTAGTACGACTTTGGTAAGCTATGAAGCCGCACCGTTTGATGGATTGTACTGTGCTTCAACATACCAGTATTATTATGGTGTGTGTACAAGGTAAGACATATCTGGCGTTTTGCTTTGCAATATTATGCAAAAGCAACTTTTCTTACCTTCTGGTCCCTGCTGTTTGGTATTTGGGATCTGCATAAGTCCTGAAATATTGCGCGCTTCCGCCATTGTAGTCCGCGAAAACAGCATAGTCGAGAGCATTAAAAAACCTGTTAACACATTTCTAAATACAGTTTTTAACATTAAGAAAGCCCTCCAGAAATGAAATGGTCAACAAAAAGCACCTTGAAGATTCTAGCGGGAACTCTCATTCAACCCTTTTTCGATTACGCTTGCACCTCCTGGTACCCCAGCACCTCCAAAACCCTCAAACCTAGACCGCAAACATCCCAGAACAAGCTAGTCCGGTTACTTTTAGACCTCCACCCCAGATCACACCTCACTCCAACCCACTTCTCCAAAGTGGGCTGGCTCAGGGTGGAGGACAGAGTCAAACAACTTGCACTGAGCCTGGTCTATAAAATCCGCTACACCTCCTTGATACCGAAGTACATGTCAAACTACTTCCTTAACGTAAATGACCACCATAACCACAACACCGGGGGAGCTCCACAAACCACGTTAAACCCAGATTCCGATCTAACAAAGGTCTTAACTCATTCTCTTTCTATGCCACATCAATGTGGAATGCACTCCCAACAGGTATAAAAGTAAGTGCATCTCTATATTCCTTCAAAACTGCTCTAAAACAACACCTCCAGGCAACTTCAACCCTTTACTAATACCCTCCTCCATTCACATCCCATCTCCCCGGATTGTAAATAACCTAATGTAAATAATCGAATGTATTTCTAATGTATATACTTGTTCTTATGCTATGTGAACTCACTATGTTCTCTGCTGGCTGTACATATCCTACTAAATAAGACCTACACTGTTTCAACGTCCATTTCTCTATTGATGCAATTGTTGATGACTGAAGTACTGATATCAACCAAAGCTCCTCATCCCACCCCCCGGATTGTAAATAATGTCAATAATTCAATGTATATACTATGATGATTAACTTGTGTGATGACTGTATTATGTTGATAGTATATATTTGTACCATTAATTGATTAACGTGGACCCCGACTTAAACAAGTTGAAAAACTTATTGGGGTGTTACCATTTAGTGGTCAATTGTACGGAATATGAACTGTACTGTGCAATCTACATCAGCGTGTTGACCTGGAAAGCGTCCCTTTTCTTGTCCAATCCTGACGCCACTTGATACTTCTCGAATCTTTTGCTCCATCTGGGCCATTTCTTCCCGTCCCCTGCAGTTGAACATTTCTGGCGGGATAACTTGAAAGTTGTCTCCATGGACGGGAAGCGCTGGTGCATTGCCTTCACTCATTGTAAAAACTAACTTGGAAACTAACTTCACTTGTACTAATAAAACAACAACCACTACCTTTCGCCGCCGGTATATGTCTTTATGTGTCCTCTCTGGCACATTTAACCTCTTAAGGCAACTGTTTGTTTACGTGTTTTTTGTTGTTGGTTTTTTTGCTATTTGGGCTTATTGGACCAATTACAATAAAAACTAAAAATCATCTTTTTATATGATGTACTTAGTCCATAAGTACACATACGTGTACTTCATGTGTAGTAGGGGTGTGGGACGAAATTGATTCGAATTTGAATCGCGATTCTCACGTTGTGCGATTCAGAATAGATTCCCATTTTTTTAAAGATCAATTTTTTTTTTTTTTTTTTTTATCAATCCAACAAAACTACACGCATAAATACCATAACAATGCAATCCAATTCCAAAACCAAACCTGACCCAGCAACACTCAGAACTGCTATAAACAAAGCAATTGAGAGAAGACACAAACACGACAGAGAAAAAAAACAAAAGTAGTGAAACAAAAATGAATATTATCAACAACAGTATCAATATTAGTTATAATTTCAGCATAGCAGTGATTAAAAATCCCTCATTGACATTATCATTAGACATTTATAAAAATAATCAAAAAGAACAATAGTGTCACAGTGGCTTACACTTGCATGGCATCTCATAAGCTGGACAACACACTGTGTCCAATGTTTTGACAAAGATAAAATAAGTCATATTTTTGGTTCGTTTAATAGTTAAAACAAATTTACATTATTGCAATCAGTTGATAAAACATTTAAAAAAAGAAAGAAAAATATACTACTCTGCTAGCATGTCAGCAGACTGGTGTAGACCCTGCTGAAATCTATGTATTGAATGAATACAGAATCCTTTTGAATCGAAAAAATATCGTTTTTGAATCTGGAATCGTGTTGAATCGAAAAAATAGTCGTGTTTGGAGGAAGAAGAATACTGAGTTGCATCCCAAGAACACCATATCTACTGTGAAGCATGGGGGTGGAAACATCATGCGTTGGGGCTATTTTTCTGCTAAGGGGACAGGACAATTGATCCGTGTTAAGGAAAGAATGAATGGGGCCATGTATCGTGAGATTTGGAGCCAAAACCTCCTTCCATCAGTGAGAGCTTTGAATGGTTGACCAAATACCATAATTTACAAATAATTTCTTTAAAATTCCCACAATGTGAATTCCTGGATTTTTTTCTAAAAGTTATAAGAAGCAAAGTAAAATTAAAGCTGCAAGCAGCGTTGGTCGGGTCCGCCTTTGGCTGCTGCCCCCGAGACCCACGGCCGGATAAGTGTTAGAAGACGCCTTGGAGCCACTATTTTGAGAATCTAATGCATTGTGAAAGTAATGCAGTTGTTGTATTGCAGTGAAAATATCAAACTTCCTGTTGATCTTTGCTAAAATATGTTAATTATTAAAATGTAGGTCTAAGTGAGACCTACATAGTGTTTTTCGTTTCATGTCTCTTTGACATTCCTACCAGAAGTTACAAGCAGTTTTGTCTGTTTTCTTCCTAGGAGCAGTTTGTCCGTGTTGTATTCCTAGGGGGGTGGTAGAGCGCAATTTTGAGTTTTGAGGTTAGGTTTTTTCATCAGATCGCAATTTTTGCCAGACCTGATGTGTGTGTCAAGTTTAGTGAGTTTAGAAGCATTTTAAGGGGGTCAAATAACAGCTCAAAGAGGCAAAAATGACATTTTTTAGGAGACTTTGCACAGGGGTTATTTGAAGGCGCGTAAAATCAAAACTTGAGAACTTATCAAAACTCTGTTCTATACTTTTAATCAGAAGGGTTCAATCTCTCTGCTGTGCGAGTTTGAAGCCAAAACAACAAACGCACTCAGAGGAGATAATGTTTGAAGAAAGGTGACCGGTTTTTACAAAACTTTTGTTTTGAAGGGGGGATTGCAAACTTCCTGTTGATTTTTGTTTGGGGTTGTCAATCTATGAAACGTAGGTCTAAGAGAGACCTACATAGATGTTTTTGTTTCATGTCTCTCCAACATTCTTACCGGAAGTTACAAGCAATTTTGTCTGTGTTTTCTTCCTAGGAGCAGTTTTTTCAGTGTTTTATTCAAAAATAGCGCTAGAGCGCAATTTTGAGTTTTGGGGTTTGGTTTTTTCATCAGATCGCAATATTCGCCAGTCCTTATGTGTGCGCCAAGTTTGGTGACTTTTGAAGCTTTTTAAAGGGGTCAAATTACAGCGCAAAGAGGCAAAAATTGCATTTTTTTGCGCACATTTTATTTTCAAGGGGTTTTTGCCAACTTCCTGTAGATGTTTGCTGAAAGAAGTGAGTGTATGAAAATTGGGTCTAAGTCAGACCTACATAGGAGTTTTTGTTTCATGTCGCTATGACATTCCTAACAGAAGTTACATGCAGTTTTGTCTGTATTTTTTTCCTAGGGGGCGCTAGAGCGCAATTTTTTTTTTTGAGGGATTGGTTGCTTAATATGTTGGGAAAGTTTGCTATACCGACGTCTGTGTCAAATTTGGTGAGTTATGAAGCATGTTAAGGGGGTCAAATTACAGCGCGTAGGTGCGGAATAATAATAAAACACAGCAGTTTCAATAGGGTCCTTGGCCCATGGCAAAAGACAAAGGACCCTAAAAATAAATTTATTTAAACAAGTGAAGACCAACTCTTTAAAATATTTTCTTGGATCTTCAAATTCTATTTGAGTTTTGTCTCTCTTAGAATTAAAAATGACGAGCAAAGCGAGACCAGCTTGCTAGTAAATAAATAAAATTTAAAAAAATAGAGGCAGCTCACTGGTAAGTGCTGCTATTTGAGCTATTTTTAGAACAGGCCAGCGGGCGACTCATCTGGTCCTTCCGGGCGACCTGGTGCCCGCGGGCACCGTGTTGGTGACCCCTGTTCTAACGTAATCAACCAGTGTGAGACTCTTCACTTTGTTCATCTCTTTGGCATTTGGTTCATCAATCGATCAATCAATGTTTACTTATATAGCCCTAAATCACTAGTGTCTCAAAGGGCTGCACAAACCACTACCACATCCTCGGTAGGCCCACATAAGGGCAAGGAAAACTCACACCCAGTGGGACGTCGGTGACAATGATGACTATGAGAACCTTGGAGAGGAGGAAAGCAATGGATGTCGAGCGGGTCTAACATGATACTGTGAAAGTTCAATCCATACATCATGTAGCATGTACGGATTTCTGAAAAAATGATGCAATTTCTAAGCGATTTCCGCAGCTTGTTTGTAAGAGCTTATTTGCACAAACCGTTACTTACTTTCGAGAAGGTTTACAGCCTCTCCCATGAATGTCGTTAGCTGTACAAATGGTTTCTTCATGGTCTCTGGCTGTTTGAACACAAAGCCCGAGGGAAACAGCCCGTGGAAACAACATGGATTACTCTTCCCTATCGCTGCTCCACAGCTGCTGCAGACGCTCTTCCTTATTTTCCTCCTCTCCGCTCTCTCACGAGGCGATGAATTCCCGCTCCCACTGATCATAGTCATTTAATTAATTCTGTCTTCATTAGAGATGCTTGGGAGCTATCTGGTTGTGCGGCATCTGGGGGAAATATTCATCTCCGGCATACTCTGCTCTCTACATGTGGTCCTGCATCTCCGAGTGGATAACTGGTCCCTGTAGCCTTGTTCTCCTTCCAACTCATCTCAATCATGCTTCTTGGACAGGTGCGCTTTCTCACCATGAAGAACCGTGTGAGGAGTGTGAGGAATACATTATTTATGTGACATCTCCGTAATATCGCTAAAATTAGCTCCATTTTGTCCACTAAAGACGCTGAGATCATTATCCATGCGTTTGTTACGTCTCGCCTCGATTACTGTAACGTATTATTTTCGGGTCTCCCCATGTCTAGCATTAAAAGATTACAGTTGGTACAAAATGCGGCTGCTAGACTTTTGACAAGAACAAGAAAGTTTGATCACATTACGCCTGTACTGTATATACCTTTATATACATATATACATACATATATACCTATACTGTATATACCTTTATATACATATATACATACATATATACCTGTACTGTATATACCTTTATATACATATATACATACATATATACCTATATACTATAGGGGGCGGCGTGGCGCAGTGGGAGAGTGGCCGTGCGCAACCCGAGGGTC
Organism: Nerophis ophidion; assembly: GCF_033978795.1. Lineage (NCBI taxonomy): Eukaryota > Metazoa > Chordata > Actinopteri > Syngnathiformes > Syngnathidae > Nerophis > Nerophis ophidion. The sequence continues at coordinate 78,575,234 of NC_084615.1, forward strand.
ACTGGTTCAAATCCCACCTAGAACCAACCTCGTCACGTCCGTTGTGTCCTGAGCAAGACACTTCACCCTTGCTCCTGATGGGTGCTGGTTGGCGCCTTGCATGGCAGCTCCCTCCATCAGTGTGTGAATGTGTGTGTGAATGGGTAAATGTGGAAGTAGTGTCAAAGCGCTTTGAGTACCTTGAAGGTAGAAAAGCGCTATACAAGTACAACCCATTTATCATTTATTTATCATTTACTGTATATACCTTTATATACATACATATATACCTATACTGTATATACCTTTATATACATATATACATACATATATACCTATACTGTATATACCTTTCTATACATATATACATACATATATACCTATAGTGGCTCACCTGCACTGGCTTCCTGTGCACTTAAGATGTGACTTTAAGGTTTTACTACTTACGTATAAAATACTACACGGTCTAGCTCCATCCTATCTTGCCGATTGTATTGTACCATATGTCCCGGCAAGAAATCTGCCTTCAAAAGACTCCGGCTTATTAGTGATTCCTAGAGCCCAAAAAAAGTCTGCGGGCTATAGAGCGTTTTCATTTCGGGCTCCAGTACTCTGGAATGCCCTCCCGGTAACAGTTGGAGATGCTACCTCAGTAGAAGCATTTAAGTCTCACCTTAAAACTCAACTGTATACTCTAGCCTTTAAATAGACTCCCTTTTTAGACCAGTTGATCTGCCGCTTCTTTTCTTTCTCCTATGTCCCCCCCTCCCTTGTGGAGGGGGTCCGGTCCGATGACCATGGATGAAGTACTGGCTGTCCAGAGTCGAGACCCAGGATGGACCGCTCGCCTGTGTATCGGTTGGGGACATCTCTACACTGCTGATCCGCCTCCGCTTGAGATGGTTTCCTGTGGACGGGACTCTCGTTACTGTCTTGGATCCGCTTTGAACTGAACTCTCGCAGCTGTGTTGGAGCCACTATGGATTGAACTTTCACAGTATCATGTTAGACCCGCTCGACATCCATTGCTTACGGTCCCCTAGAGGGGGGGGGGGGGGGTTGCCCACATCTGAGGTCCTCTCCAAGGTTTCTCATAGTCAGCATTGTCACTGGCGTCCCACTGGGTGTGAGTTTTCCTTGCCCTTTTGTGGGTTCTTCCGAGGATGTTGTAGTTGTAATGATTTGTGCAGTCCTTTGAGACATTTGTGATTTGGGGCTATATAAATAAACATTGACTGATTGATTGATTGACATTTAACTATAGCGGCAAATATACAACAGTGTTATTACGTATGGTTACTCTCAGGGCATTCAAACGATTTCAACTGGACTGTTTGGTTTGTGGGATTGCAGCATTGTGTGGATTGGCAGACCGGGGTGGTGGTTCCTCTCTTTAAGAAGGGGGACCAGAGGGTGTGTTCCAACTATCGTGGGATCACACTCCTCAGCCTTCCCGGTAAGGTTTATTCAGGTGTACTGGAGAGGAGGCTACGCCGGATAGTTGAACCTCGGATTAAGGAAGAACAGTGTGGTTTTCGTCCTGGTCGAGGTACTGTGGACCAGCTCTATACTCTGGGCAGGGTTCTTGAGGGTGCATGGGAGTTTGCCCAACCAGTCTACATGTGCTTTGTGGACTTGGAGAAGGCATTGGACCGTGTCCCTCGGGAAGTCCTGTGGGGAGTGCTCAGAGAGTATGGGGTATCGGACTGTCTTATTGTGGCGGTCCGTTCCCTGTATGATCAGTGTCAGAACTTGGTCCGCATTGCTGGCAGTAAGTCGAACACATTTCCAGTGAGGGTTGGACTCCGCCAAGGCTGTCCTTTGTCACCGATTCTGTTCATAACTTTTATGGACAGAATTTCTAGGCGCTGTCAAGGCGTTGAGGGGTTCCGGTTTGGTGACCGCAGGATTAGGTCTCTGCTTTTTGCAGATGATGTGGTCCTGATGGCTTCATCTGGCCGGGATCTTCAGCTCTCACTGGATCGGTTTGCAGCCGAGTGTGAAGCGACCGGAATGAGAATCAGCACCTCCAAGTCCGAGTCCATGGTTCTCACCAGGAAAAGGGTGGAGTGCCATCTCCGGGTTGGGGAGGAGACCCTGCCCCAAGTGGAGGAGTTCAAGTACCTAGGAGTCTTGTTCACGAGTGAGGGAAGAGTGGATGGTGAGATCGACAGGCGGATCGGTGCGGCGTCTTCAGTAATGCGGACGTTGTACCGATCCGTTGTGGTGAAGAAGGAGCTGAGCCGGAAGGCAAAGCTCTCAATTTACCGATCGATCTACGTTCCCATCCTCACCTATGGTCATGAGCTTTGAGTCATGACCGAAAGGATAAGATCACGGGTACAAGCGGCCCAAATGAGTTTCCAGGTCTCTCCCTTAGAGATAGGGTGAGAAGCTCTGCCATCCGGGAGGAACTCAAAGTAAAGCCGCTGCTCCTCCACATGGAGAGGAGCCAGATGAGGTGGTTCGGGCATCTGGTCAGGATGCCACCCGAACGCCTCCCTAGGGAGGTGTTTAGGGCACGTCCAACCGGTAGGAGGCCACGGGGAAGACCCAGGACACGTTGGGAAGACTATGTCTCCCGGCTGGCCTGGGAACGCCTCGGGATCCCCCGGGAAGAGCTAGACGAAGTGGCTGGGGAGAGGGAAGTCTGGGTTTCCCTGCTTAGGCTGCTGCCCCCGCGACCCGACCTCGGATAAGCGGAATAAGATGGATGGACTCCCCGTGTCTCCTTTGATCCCCTGGTGTTCCCCTTGCCTCCCGTACTGCCTTTTGGATTCTCGACCTCCCGCTTGGACACGTTCCTCTCGACGCCTCACGTTTGCCCTGGACCCTCTGCCTGCCCATCGGACTTCCGCGTTCTGTCTTCACAACTTTTTGGTAACACACACCTCAGTTAAATTCTACACATAGTCTGTCACCCATTCCCTTTGGAATCTAGTTCACACTCGATTTCCTTAGTAGGTTTTCTATTGTTTGATTTGTTATATATATATGTGGTTGATATATATATATATATATATATATTAGGGATGCACCGATTAATCGGTAACCGAATATATTCAGCCGAATATGGGAAAAAAAGCCACATTCGGCCTTCGGTGGAATGAGTTAAAAACAAGGCCGAATAGTGGCGTGTGACGCAATTTTTTGACGCGGTGACGTTGGGATATGTTGTGTACCTGTATAAGTGTATGAGGTTACAAGCACACACTTATAGAGATTTACCTGAGCCTTCTGTTTACATTATTAGCCTGTTGTGTAGGCTACCTGTATAAGTGTATGAGGTTACAAGCACACACTTATTGAGATTTAGTGGGGCCTCTGTTTACATTATTAGCCTGTTGTGTAGGCTACCTGTATAAGTGTATGAGGTTACATGCACACACTTATTGAGATTTAGTGGGGCCTCTGTTTACATTATTAGCCTGTTGTGTAGGCTACCTGTATAAGTGTATGAGGTTACAAGCACACACTTATTGAGATTTACTTAAGCCTTCTGTTTACATTATTAGCATATCTACTGTGGCTAAGCAGACTTTTGCCAAAAGGACAATAATTCATTTGTTGTGGGTTTATCCACTTTAATGCACTTTATTTTTTTTTTGGAATGCATGTTTTGTTTGAAGGCCTAATATAAATGAAAAACTTTGTGCTTTTTTTGAAAAGCAAAGGCTACTGGAATATTAAAAAAATGTCAATATTCAATAAAAAAATACTTTATTTGAAAAACATGTCTAAATATTTATTCTAGGCTATTTATGCAATATTAAAAAAATTATGAAAAACTGCATTCATTATTCGGTATTCGGCCTTCGGCCAAGCGTTTAATTTTTATGCGGCTTCGGCCACAAATTTTCATTTCGGTGCATCCCTAATATATATATATATATATATATATATATATATATATATAAACAAATCTTTGGACATTACCACCACCTGGTGTTGGTCTGCCGTCATCGCCCCCTTAGTTAAAACATCACAGTTGTGGTCAGATCTAGACTAACGGCTGGTGCCAAAACCCCAAATATTTATACTCCAACACCAGGAGGGTGTGCCCGGGCAAAGATGGTTTCACCGCATTGTACTGAGAAAAACAATTGTTGAGATGCAACTGAGCAATCCTACTGTCAATGCCAACGACTGTCGTTGAAATGAAATCTCCCCTTGTTAGTATTGAGTCGCAAAACGATTGCTGAGGATCGACCACAATCAGCTCAAACTAGTTGGAATTGTCCAGGGAACAAAGACAAAGAGCATAGACATTCGAGGGTTGCGGTGACCTCAGCTGGTCGTTTGCGAAAAGTGGATCCAGTTCTAGAAGAAACAAAACGATGGTGGATGAGGAGGAAAATGGTGACGGATGCAAAAATGTTGTCATTCCATACAGTGGGGCAAAAAAGTATTTAGTCAGCCAGCGATTGTGCAAGTTCTCCCACTTCAAATGATGACAGAGGTCTGTCATTTTCATCATAGGTACACTTCAACTGTGAGAGACAGAATGGGAACAAAACATCCAGGAATTCACATTGTAGGAATTTTAAATAATTGATTTGTAAATTATGGTGGAAAATAAGTATTTGGTCAACCATTCAAAGCTCTCACTGATGGAAGGAGGTTTTGGCTCCAAATCTCAGGATACATGGCCCCATTCATTCTTTCCTTAACACGGATCAATCGTCCTGTCCCCTTAGCAGAAAAACAGCCCCAAAGCATGATGTTTCCACCCCCATGCTTCACAGTAGGTATGGTGTTCTTGGGATGCAACTCAGTATTCTTCTTCCTCCAAACACCACCAGTTGAGTTTATACCAAAATGGATACATGGATGATACAGCAGAGGATTGGGAGAATGTCATGTGGTCAGATGAAACCAAAATAGAACTTTTTGGTACAAACTCAACTGGTGGTGTTTGGAGGAAGAAGAATACTGAGTTGCATCCCAAGAACACCATACCTACTGTGAAGCATGGGGGTGGAAACATCATGCTTTGGGGCTGTTTTTCTGCTAAGGGGACAGGACGATTGATCCGTGTTAAAGAAAGAATGAATGGGGCCATGTATCCTGAGATTTTGAGCCAAAACCTCCTTCCATCAGTGAGAGCTTTGAACGGTTGACCAAATACTTATTTTCCACCATAAATTACAAATAAATTATTTAAAGTTCCTGGATTTTTTTCCACATTCTGTCTCTCACAGTTGAAGTGTACCTATGATGAAAATTACAGACCTCTGTCATCTTATCAATATTGTTGAGCCTCTATACACCCTTGAAGTAACTTACAGTTTGGCTCCTAAAGAAGTCTCTTCTATCCAGTTTTCTGTTCATTGACATCCTTCAAAACCTACAGCACACACGCACGCAAACAGACACAAACGCAATGTAAATCACAGCACTGATATTAAAATCCATCTCGCTACCGTGTGCCAGGAACAAAAAATGACAACTTACACTGACTGTTGCACCACCTCTCGTCCAGTCGCTAGCAACTAGCATGTAGGCTAGCTTTTAAAAGCAGGAGTGACAGCCAATCACACGTAAGTTAGCATGAAACTGCCAACCAATCAGGGAGCGATATTTAGGTTAGAGGCAGGACTTCTAGCAGAGACCTCATTTAACCCTTTCTGTGCCATAATCATTGACTAAACATCACGGGCAGCGCTTGTATCGATAGTGACTACACAGTAGCGGCTGGATATCGGTAGGGACGTGTCCCTAGCGTTCCTACCCAATTCCACGCCCTTGGTATGGACCACAATGAATCCCACAAAACTCTTTCTTTAAAATTATTGCAATAATATTCCTGAACGACGAGAGAGGTTCCACAGCTGTCTCTGATGAGCATTTTACACCAATTGTACTTTAAACTACTTGGACAGCGCACCTTTAGTCAATCAGTTTTGCTTCACAAAGTCCTGCAGGGAAAACTGTTCCTATTCCTGGCATATAAATGAGCCTTAGACCGCCTCGTTTGTACGCCACGGGTGCCTTTTCATCTTGTGCTTGAATAGCAATACGTCTGACATTTCTACAGGCTTTTCAACATCCTATCTCATTCTGTTACATTAGCATTATAATAGCTCGCTGCAGGGGAGGCTGCTCTCCACTTGTGTGACAGGTGAGGAATTAGCCCGCATGGTAAAGCTGACACTTGCCTGTAAAATAGCCTTCAAGCTTTCTGTCACCGTTTTACAAACACTGTAAATGTTTATTTGAATTTTGATTAGACACAGGACCGGAACAGGCTGACACATTTCTGGACATGTTAAAGATGGGTGTATGTATGTTGTATTTAAAGAGGAACATTATCACCAGAACTATGTAAGCGTCAATATATACCAGGGGTCGGGAACCTTTTTGGCTGAGAGAGCCAAGAAGCCAAATATTTAAAAATGTATTTACGTAAGTGTCATATAATATATTTTTAACACTGAACACAACTAAAAGTGTGTATTTTTAAGTAAGACCAACATTTCTAGAGTATAATATGTCTCTTATTCTTTGTAATAATGTTGTTATTTTAGAGCTAACTTAGAGGGGGGGTGGGGGGGGGGTGGCCTGCGGGTCTGCAGCGAAGCGGGGTGTTGCCAGGACCGGCCTCGAAATCAGCGACAGGTGTGTAAATGGCTCAGCTGGGCCTTGTTGAAGACCCCCCAAGAGGGCTAGCCCTACACTAACCAATAATAAATAAATTATTTCTTACCCTTAAGGCAGGGGTCGGGAACCTTTTTGGCTGAGAGAGCCAAGAAGCCAAATATTTAAAAATGTATGTACATAAGAGCCATATAATATATTTTTAACACTGAACACAACTAAATGTGTGCATTTTTAAGTAAGACCAACATTTCTAGAGTATAATATGTCTCTTATTCTTTGTAATAATGTTGTAATTTTGAAGCTAACTTAGGAGGGGGGGGTGGCCTGCGGGTCTGCAGCGAAGCGGGGTGTTGCCAGGACCGGCCTCGAAATCAGCGACAGGTGTGTAAATGGCCCAGCTGGGCTTTGTTGAAGAACCCCCAAGAGGGCTAGCCCTACACCAGGGGTCGGGAACCTTTTTGGCTGAGAGAGCCAAGAAGCCAAATATTTAAAAATGTATTTACGTAAGAGTCATATAACATACTTTTTTACACTGAACACAACTAAAAGTGTGCATTTTTAAGTAATACCAACATTTCTAGAGTATAATATGTCTCTTATTCTTTGTAATAATGTTATTTTGAAGCTAACTTAGGAGGGGGCGTGGCCTGCGGGTCTGCAGCGAAGCGGGGTGTTGCCAGGACCGGCCTCGAAATCAGCGACAGGTGTGTAAATGGCCCAGCTGGGCCTTGTTGAAGAACCCCCCAAGAGGGCTAGCCCTACACTAACCAATAATAAATAAATTATTTCTTACCCTTAAGGCAGGGGTCGGGAACCTTTTTGGCTGAGGGAGCCAAGAAGCCAAATATTTTAAAAATGTATTTACATAAGAGCCATATAACATATTTTTAACACTGAACACAACTAAAAGTGTGCATTTTTAAGTAAGACCAACATTTCTAGAGTATAATAGGTCTCTTATTCTTTGTAATAATGTTGTTATTCTGAAGCTAACTTAGGAGGGGGCGTGGCCTGCGGGTTTGCAGCGAAGCGGGGTGTTGCCAGGACTGGCCTCGAAATCAGCGACAGGTGTGTAAAATGCCCACCTGGGCCTTGTTGAAGAACCCCCAAGTGGGCTAGCCCTACACAATAATAAATAAATTATTTCTTACCCTTAAGGCAGGGGGTCAAGAACCTTTTTGGCTGAGAGAGCCAAGAAGCCAAATATTTAAAAATGTATTTACGTAAGAGTCATATAATATATTTTAACACTGAACACAACTTAAAGTGTGCATTTTTAAGTAAGACCAACATTTCTAGAGTATAATATGTCTCTTATTCTTTGTAATAATGTTATTCTGAAGCTAACTTAGGAGGGGGCGTGGCCTGCGGGTCTGCTGCGAAGCGGGGTGTTGCCAGGACCGGCCTCGAAATCAGCGACAGGTGTGTAAATGGCCCACCTGGGCCTTGTTGAAGACCCCCCAAGAGGGCTAGCCCTACACTAACCGATAATAAATAAATTATTCCTTACCCTTAAGGTAGGGGTCTGGAACCTTTTTGGCCGAGAGAGCCAAGAAGCCAAATATTTTAAAATGTATTTACGTAAGAGCCATATAATATATTTTTAACACTGAACACAACTAAAAGTGTGCATTTTTAAGTAAGACCAACATTTGTAGAGTATAATATGTCTCTTATTCTTTGTAATAATGTTGTTATTCTGAAGCTAACTTAGGAGGGGGCGTGGCCTGCGGGTCTGCAGCGAAGCGGGGTGGTGCCAGGACCGGCCTCGAAATCAGCGACAGGTGTGTAAAAGGCCCACCTGGGCCTTGTTGAAGAACCCCCAAGAGGGCTAGCCCTACACATGGGGTCGGGAACCTTTTTGGCTGAGAGAGCCAAGAAGCCAAATATTTAAAAATGTATTTACGTAAGAGTCATATAATATATTTTAACACTGAACACAACTTAAAGTGTGCATTTTTAAGTAAGACCAACATTTCTAGAGTAGAATATGTCTCTTATTCTTTGTAATAATGTTGTTATTTTGAAGCTAACTTAGAGGGGGGGGGGGGGGGGTGGCCTGCGGGTCTGCAGCGAAGCGGGGTGTTGCCAGGACCGGCCTCGAAATCAGCGACAGGTGTGTAAATGGCCCAGCTGGGCCTTGTTGAAGACCCCCCAAGAGGGCTAGCCCTACACTAACCAATAATAAATAAATTATTTCTTACCCTTAAGGCAGGGGTCGGGAACCTTTTTGGCTGAGAGAGCCAAGAAGCCAAATATTTAAAAATGTATTTACGTAAGAGTCATATAATATATTTTAACACTGAACAAAACTAAAAGTGTGCATTTTTAAGTAAGACCAACATTTCTAGAGTATAATAGGTCTCTTATTCTTTGTAATAATGTTGTTATTCTGAAGCTAACTTAGGAGGGGGCGTGGCCTGCAGGTCTGCAGCGAAGCGGGGTGTTGCCAGGACCGGCCTCGAAATCAGCCACAGGTGTGTAAACGGCCCACCTGGGCCTTGTTGAAGAACCCCCAAGAGGCTAGCCCTACACATGGGGTCGGGAACCTTTTTGGCTGAGAGAGCCAAAAAGCCAAATATTTCAAAAAGTATTTCCGTAAGAGCCATATAATATTTTTCTTAACACTGAACACAACTAAATGTGTGCATTTTTAAGTAAGACCAACATTTCTAGGGTATAATAGGTCTCTTATTCTTTGCAATAACATTGTTATTCTGAAGCTAACTGTGGAGGGGGTGTGGCCTGCGGGCCTGCAGCGAACTGGGGTGTGCCAGGACAGGCCTCGAAATCAGCGACAGGTGCGTAGAAGGCCCACCTGGGCCTTGTTATCTAATCACCTGTCGCTCTGTTATAAGCAGCAGCCAGTAGGAGAGACGGGGTTGGGGCTGGATCCAGAGCGAGAGCGAGAACTAAAGACAAAAATACAATTGCTGGAAAGCAACTGAGAGACTTATTGAAAAATAAAACAATATTGTAACCCTGAAACAGGCTCTCATGTCGGTGCTTGGTGGTCTGAGGAACCCCCAGGAGGGCAAGCCCCACACTAACCAATAATAAATACATAACTTATTACCATTACGCAACTTCTTGAACAGGTGCGGTACAAAATGGATGGATGGAATAAAAATGCATGACAATGTTTTATATTTTGAACGTTATTTTTAACACTGTGATTACAAGTGGAATCATTCATTACTTATCGTGTTAAGCCACGTCAGCTCAGATTTATTAGAGAGCCAGATCCAGTCATCAAAAGAGCCACATCTGGCTCTAGAGCCATAGGTTCCCTACCCCTGCCCTACACTAACCAATAATAAATAAATTATTTCTTACCCTTAAGGCAACTTCTTGAACAGGTGCAGTAGAAAAAAAGATGGAAGGATTCAAATGCATGAGCATTTTTATATTTTTAACGTTATTTTTAACACTGTGATTACAAGTGGAATTAAAGCTGCAAGCAGCGTTGGTCGGGTCCGCCTTTGGCTGCTGCCCCCGAGACCCACGGCCGGATAAGCGTTAGAAGACGCCTTGGAGCCACTATTTTGAGAATCTAATGCATTGTGAAAGTAATGCAGTTGTATTGCAGTGAAAACATCAAACTTCCTGTTGATTTTTGCCAAAGTATGTTGATTGTTAAAATGTAGGTCTAAGTGAGACCTACATAGTGTTTTTTGTTTCATGTCTCTCTGACATTCCTACCGGAAGTTACAAGCAGTTTTGTCTGTGTTTTCTTCCTAGGAGCAGTTTGTCCGTGTTGTATTCCTAGGGGGGCAGTAGAGTGAAATTTTGAGTTTAGAGGTTAGGTTTTTTTCATCAGATCGCAATTTTTGCCAGACCTGATGTGTGTGTCAAGTTTGGTGAGTTTAGAAGCATTTTAAGGGGGTCAAATAACAGCTCAAAGAGGCAAAAATGACATTTTTTAGGAGACTTTGCACAGGGGTTATTTGAAGGAGCGTAAAATCAAAACCTGAGAACTTATCAAAACTCTGTTCTATACTTTTAATCAGAAGGGTTCAATCTCTCTCCTGTGCGAGTTTGAAGCCAAAACAACAAACGCACTCAGAGGAGATAATGTTTGAAGAAAGGTGACCGGTTTTTACAAAACTTTTGTTTTGAAGGGGGGATTGCAAACTTCCTGTTGATTTTTGTTGGGGGTTGTCAATCTATGAAATGTAGGTCTAAAAGAGACCTACATAGAGGTTTTCGTTTCATGTGTCTCCGACATTCTGACCGGAAGTTACAAGCAATTTTGTCTGTGTTTTCTTCCTAGGAGCATTTTTTTCAGTGTTTTATTCAAAAATAGCGCTAGAGCGCAATTTTGAGTTTTGGGGTTTGGTTTTTTCATTAGATCGCAATATTTGCCAGTCCTTATGTGTGCGCCAAGTTTGGTGACTTTTGAAGCATTTTAAAGGGGTCAAATTACAGCGCAAAGAGGCAAAAATTGTATTTTTTGCGAAAATTTTATTTTGGAGGGGTTTTTGCCAACTTCCTGTAGATTTTTGCTGAAAGAAGTGAGTGTATGAAATTTGGGTCTAAGTCAGACCTACATAGGAGTTTTTGTTTCATGTCGCTATGACATTCTTAACAGAAGTTACATGCAGTTTTGTCTGTAATTATTTCCTAGGGGGCGCTAGAGCGCAATTTTCATTTTGGGGGATTGGTTTCTTAATATGTTGGGAAGGTTTGCTATATCGACGTGTGTGTCAAATTTGGTGAGTTTTGAAGCATGTTAAGGGGGTCAAATTACAGCGCGTAGGTGCGGAATAATAATAAAACACAGCCGTTTCAATAGGGTCCTTGGCCTGTGGAGTCCTTTGCCATAGGGCAAGGACCCTAATAAGCTTGAGAGTCTCAGCATAGAACAAAACAAAACAAACCATTAGTGTGAGGCTAACATGAACGCATTGCAGTGGCCAACGACGAACAATGAGTAAACGGCAGAAAGTGTCTATAATGGGGCCAGAATTAGTGAAACTGGTGTTTACGATCAGTGCACATAGCAACAAGAATTTCGACAAAGAAGCGTTGAAACAGAAATAGACTTTAAACATAGGAAAACCGCAAACAAAAGGAAAAACAAGGCATGACCTGGTGAGAGAGGACGTGACAACTTCGGAAGGGGCTTCCAGTTGACCGTCTGGTGGTCTGACCTTTACAGCTCAGTCCAACAAAAGTCCATATTGAATCACGACCCTGTGAACCCACCAGACCGTCAAGAAAAGGGTCTGGTTCATTGTGTTTTGGGTGGCAGTTTCTTCACAGCTATTGACGGAGAGAAAGACAAAAAACACTGCAAGCAATGGAGAAATGACCACTACTCTGCTTGGTGTGTTGGAAAAGTTCCAGGACTCTTGAAGTTGATCACATTCCTTAAAGGGGAACATCTTCACAATTTCTGAAGGGGTTAAAACCAATAAAAATCAGTTCCCAGTGGCATATTTTATATTTTGAAGTTTTTCTCAAAATTTCACCCATCACGCAATATCCCGAAAAACGGCTTCAAAGTGCCTGATTTTCACCATCAGTATATCCAGCCGTCAATTATCCTGTGACGTCACAGCGAGAAACCACCAGAAACAAACATGGCGGATAGCACAGAAAGGTATAGCGATAGTAGCTTGGATTCAGACTCGGATTTCAGCGGCGTAAGCGATTCAACAGATTACGCATGTATTGAAACGGATGGTTGGAGTGTGGAGGCAGGTAGCTAAAACGAAATTGAAGAAGGAACTGAAGCTATTGAACCATATGGCTTTGAACCGCATACAAGCGAAACCGATAAAAAAACGACACGACAGATAGGGAGACGGGAGAAAGCGAGGACGAATCCGGCGATCCCCTTCTAACCAACGATTGGTATGTGTTTGTTTGGCATTAAAGGAAACAAACTAACAACGATGAACTAGGTTTACATTCTTTGTAATTTGTTTGCTTCGGTTTTCTGCGCATTTTTGTGGGATGATCTGGTGTTGAAAACTGGCCTCTGGGTGATATCCGCAATGTACGATTATCGGGTTGACTTTATTTTCCGTTGTCCCTTATCACTAGCTTGCCGATTGTATTGTACCATATGTCCCGGCAAGAACTCTGCGTTCAAAGGACTCCGGCTTATTAGTGATTCCCAAAGCTCTCCAAGGTTCTCATAGTCATCATTGTCACCGACGTCCCACTGGGTGTGAGTTTTCCTTGCCCTTATGTGGGCCTACCGAGGATGTCGTAGTGGTTTGTGCAGCCCTTTGAGACACTAGTGATTTAGGGCTATATAAGTAAACATTGATTGATTGATTGATTAGACACAGGGACGGCGTGGCGAAGTTGGTAGAGTGGCTGTGCCAGTAATCTGAGGGTTATTGGTTCAATCCCCACCTTCTACCATCCTAGTCACGTCCGTTGTGTCCTTGGGCAAGACACTTCACCCTTGCTCCTGATGGGTCCTGGTGAACGCTTTGCATGGCAGCTCCCGCCATCAGTGTGTGAATGTGTGTGTGAATGGGGAAATACTGTCAAAGCACTTTGGGCTCCTTAAAACGGGGTAGAAAAGCGCTATACAAGTACAACCCATTTACCAAAATACTGCATTACACAAGACTACCCGAATGTACTCGAATGATTGAAAAAAAAAAAAAGGTGCTTGCCGTGCTCCCGAGGTCCATCGTCCCTGAATAGCTCACGCACTCCGGCAGATTCAGTGGTGGTCTATTTTCCAATATTGCAGATTTCGTTGACTTTATCGTTGGAAATGCATCTGCTTTGAGTGCCACAGGATATCCACACATTCTTGCCATCTCTGTCGTAGCATAGCTGTCGTAGGTAAAGTGTGCGGAACCAACGAGGGACCATTTCGTGGGCTTTCCCCACACCCTCGTATTTTGAACAAATTTCGTCCAATTTCTTTGCCACTTTCGCATCTTTTGGCCAATGTTGCAACTTGAATCCGTCCCTGTCCGTGTTGTTACACCCTCCGACAACACACCGACGAGGCACGATGTCTCCAAGGTACGGGAAAACAGTCGAAAAAACGGGCGTGTAATGAGATTGAGAAAATGGCGGATCGTTTGACGTTGTCATCGCTCCGACAGGATATCAATTGAAAGGCGTTTTAATCGCTAAATTCACCCTTTTAGAGTTCGGAAATCGGTTAAAAAAATAGATGGTCGTTTTTCTGCACCATCAAGGTATATATTGACGCTTACATAGGTCTGCTGATAATGTTCCCCTTTAACGCGAAGGGTATCGTCCACAGAAGGTTCTTGCCCAAGTCCAGACGGTTAACCAGCCGTCTATATAGAGATTCTACAGAATTTGCGTCTTTTAATGCTCAAGATGAGGCGAGACTTGTGGCAAGACAACTCATGGCCGCTTCACCATGACAATGCTACAAAACACAATGCCCAAAACATTTGAGAGTTCCTGGCCGAGGAGAAGGTTGCAGCGCTAAAAAAACCTCTCCCTTCACCTGACCTGGTTCTTGGCGATATTTTCCAAATTTGAGGGAAGTCATCAAAGGGTCCTGCTTTGAAGATGAGGATAATATCAATATGGGCGTGACAGAGTGAGGCGTCCTAAGACAGGGGTCGGCAACCCAAAATGTTGAAAGAGTCATACTGGACCTAAAATCGGTCTGGAGCTTCAAAAAATTCAAAGCCTAACATAAGTCTATTAATGAAAAAAAACACATGATGCAAATGTCTATATTAGCTATATTAGCCTACTATCAAAGGCTGGTGCAAATCTCCCTGGACAGAAATTTTGTATTTAATTTTTTACCCTACACATTTTTGCAACATTGCAAAACATTAGTAAAATGGAGGCTTCTCAAAGGGTGAGATAACTTGCAGCCATGGATTGACCAAATATGCCTGACTAATCAATGAAATCAACAAAGCTCACTTTTGTGCATTCACGCACAGCATAAAACTTTTGGTGGACAAAATGAGACAAAGAAGGAGTGGCAAAAAACTTTAAAAAACTTTTCTGTGGCAGCATCGGAAAAAGTTACAAACTACGATGAGTTCAAGGATCGCTGACATTAGCAGGACAAAACGGTGCTTTCCAAATACCGTATTTCCTTGAATGGCCGCAGGGTATATATTAGCATATATAGCATTAGTATGTAGCATAAAAACTACTCGTAGAAGTACAATTAATCCCAAAAGTTACTCAAGTAAATGTAACGGAGTAAATGTAGCACGTTACTACCCACCTCTGGCCACTAGGGAGGCGCTAAAGAGCTGCGGGTTGCTGACCTCTGTCCTAAGAGAATGCTTCAAGGAGATAATAAGGGTTGGCAGAGAAGACTGGACAACCGCGTTAGATTCCGAGGGAATTACTTCAAAGGATTAAAGTTGTAGTTGTGTTTGAGCCTGACACACCTGGTACTTTGGCAGACTAGAGCTTCCAACTAGAATGTGGAATATGACCTGACTCCTGACCTCTAATTGAAAGATGTGATACAATAAGTTGTGTGGATTCAGAAAGAACTGTTTTGGACAAATCTGAGGTTGAACAGCACACACTGTCGACAAAGTTTAACTTATTGAAAGTCATGACAAAGTAGGTCACAGAGTATATTTGCATATTGTATTATATTATATTATATTTCCATCCTGAATATTGTACTGCCTGCCATCTTTCTTTCCGTGCTTTGTAACCGATGACACATTTATTGTTACCTCTCTTAATGTCCTTCCATCGCTCTGAAAATCCCTTCAGAAAGTGAGAACCTTCCCCTCTTATCCTCCAGGCTCTGTGTTGCTGCACTTAGTGGATGGTTGAGAAGTGACTGACGGCAGTTGGCGGATGAGAGAGAGAGAGAGAGAGAGAGAGAGAGAGGAAGAATAGCCTGCGTGGGCTTCTCTTTTTATTTGTAAAAAAATAGAAAAATAAGAAAATAGATATGGGCGAGATCATATTACAGCCATTTAGAAAAGCTTTGGGCACCTTTTCTTCTTGCACACTTTAGGGAAAGCTCTTCTGAAATGAGTTTTTGGGACTAAAAATCTGGATGGATGGTTAAAGGCCTACTGAAAGCCACTACTAGCGACCACACAGTCTGATAGTTTATATATCAATGATGAAATATTAACATTGCAACACATGCCAATATGGCTGCTTTAGTTTACTAAATTGAAATTTTAAATTTCCCACGGAGTTGCCTGTTGAAAACGTCACGGAATGGCTAAAAGTCGTCTCTTTTCATCGCATAATTCCACAGTATTCTGGACTTCTGTGTTGCTGAATCTTTTGCAATTTGTTCAATTAATAATGGAGACGTCAAAGTGTCAGAGCTTGGTCCACATTGCCGGCAGTAAGTCGGACACATTTCCAGTGAGGGTTGGACTCCGTCAAGGCTGTCCTTTGTCACCCATTCTGTTCATAACTTTTATGGACAGAATTTCTAGGCGCAGTCAAGGCGTTGAGGGGTTCCGGTTTGGTGACCGCAGGATTAGGTCTCTGCTTTTTGCAGATGATGTGGTCCTGATGGCTTCATCTGACCGGGATCTTCAGCTCTCACTGGATCGGTTTGCAGCCGAGTGTGAAGCGACCGGAATGAGAATCAGCACCTCCAAGTCCGAGTCCATGGTTCTCGCCCGGAAAAGGGTGGAGTGCCATCTCCGGGTTGGGGAGGAGACCCTGCCCCAAGTGGAGTTCAAGTACCTAGGAGTCTTGTTCACGAGTGAGGGAAGAGTGGATGGTGAGATCGACAGGCGGATCGGTGCGGCGTCTTCAGTAATGCGGACGTTGTACCGATCCGTTGTGGTGAAGAAGGAGCTGAGCCGGAAGGCAAAGCTCTCAATTTACCGGTCGATCTACGTTCCCATCCTCACCTATGGTCATGAGCTTTGGGTCATGACCGAAAGGATAAGATCACGGGTACAAGCGGCCCAAATGAGTTTCCAGGTCTCTCCCTTAGAGATAGGGTGAGAAGCTCTGCCATCCGGGAGGAACTCAAAGTAAAGCCGCTGCTCCTCCACATGGAGAGGAGCCAGATGAGGTGGTTCGGGCATCTGGTCAGGATGCCACCCGAACGCCTCCCTAGGGAGGTGTTTAGGGCACGTCCAGCTGGTAGGAGGCCACGGGGAAGACCCAGGACACGTTGGGAAGACTATGTCTCCCGGCTGGCCTGGGAACGCCTCGGGATCCCCCGGGAAGAGCTAGACGAAGTGGCTGGGGAGAGGGAAGTCTGGGTTTCCCTGCTTAGGCTGCTGCCCCCGCGACCCGACCTCGGATAAGCGGAAGATGATGGATGGATGGATGGACGTCAAAGTAGAAAGATGGAGGTGGGAAGCTTTTAGCCTTTAGCCACACAAACACAGAGTGTTTCCTTGTTTCAAATCAATCAATCAATGTTTATTTATATAGCCCTAAATCACAAGTGTCTCAAAGGGCTGCACAAACCACAACGACATCCTGGGCAAGGCCCACATAAGGGCAAGGAAAAACTCCCCCCAGTGGGACGTCGACCATGATGACTATGAGAAACCTTGAGGAGGACCACATATGTGGGCAACCCCCCCACCCCCGTCCCCTCTAGGGCAGTGGTCCCCAACCTTTTTGTATCCGCGGACCGGTCAACGCTTAATAATTTGTCCCGCAGCCCGGGGGGGGGGATCCTTTTTTATTTATTTTTTTTTTTTAATTTTTATTTATTTTTTGTCATGAAAAAGGGACATTTTTGTCATGTGGTTGGTGCACTAATTGTAAGTGTATATTGTGTTTTTTATGTTGATTTAATAAAAAAAAAAAAAAAAGATATATATATTTTGCGGTCCGGCACCAATCGGGCCGCGGCCCGGTACCGGGACCACTGCCCTAGGGGACCGAAAGCAATGGATGTCGAGCGGATCTAACATCAGACTGTGAAAGTCCAATCCATAGTGGATCGAACGCAGTGGTCCCCAATCTTTTTGTATCTGTGGACCGGTCAACGCTTAACAATTTGTCCCGCGGCCCGAGGGGGGGGGGGGGGGGGGGGTCCTTTTTTATTTTTTGTCATGAAAAAGGGACATTTTTGTCATGAGAGAGGGAGGTTTTTGTGGTTGGTGCACTAATTGTAAGTGTATATTGTGTTTTTTATGTTGATTTAATTAAAAAAATATATATATTCTGCGGTCCGGTACCAATCGGGCCGCGGCCCGGTGGTTGGGGACCACTGTCCTAGGGGACCGAAAGCAATGGATGTCG
Source organism: Nerophis ophidion (assembly GCF_033978795.1). Taxonomy (NCBI): domain Eukaryota; kingdom Metazoa; phylum Chordata; class Actinopteri; order Syngnathiformes; family Syngnathidae; genus Nerophis; species Nerophis ophidion. The sequence continues at coordinate 78,593,000 of NC_084615.1, forward strand.
AGCGGATCTATCATCATCCTTTTTTATTTTTATTTTTTTTGTATTTTTATTTTTTGTCATGAAAAAGGGAGGTTTTTGTGGTTGGTGCACTAATTGTAAGTGTGTATTGTGTGTTTTATGTTGATTTAATAAAAAGAAAAAAAATCTGCGGCCCGGTGGTTGGGGACCACTGCCCTAGGGGACCGAAAGCAAGGGATGTCGAGCAGATCTAACATCATACTGTGAAAGTCCAATCCATAGTGGATCTAACGCAGTGGTCCCCAACCTTTTTGTATCCGCGGACCGGTCAACGCTTAATAATTTGTCCCGCGGCCCGGGGGGTGGGTGTGGTAGGATCCTTTTTTATTTGTATTTGTTTTTTTGTCATGAAAAAGGGAGTTTTTTGTGGTTGGTGCACTAATTGTAAGTGTATATTGTGTTTTTTATGTTGATTTAATAAAAAAATAAAGAAATATTCTGCGGCCCGGTGGTTGGGGACCACTGCCCTAGGGGACCAAAAGCAATGGATGTCGAGCGGATCTAACATCATCCTTTTTTATTTTTATTTTTTTTGAATTTTTATTTTATTTTTTGTCATGAAAAAAGGGAGGTTTTTGTGGTTGGTGCACTAATTGTAAGTGTATATCGGGTTTTTTATGTTGATTTAATAAAAACAAAAAATATTCTGCGGCCCGGTGGTTGTGGACCACTGCCCTAGGGGACCGAAAGCAATGGATGTCGAGCAGATCTAACATCATACTGTGAAAGTCCAATCCATAGTGGATCTAACGCAGTGGTCCCCAACCTTTTTGTATCCGCGGACCGGTCAACGCTTAATAATCTGTCCCGCGGCCCGGGGGGTGGGTGTGGTAGGATCCTTTTTTATTTGTATTTGTTTTTTTGTCATGAAAAAGGGAGGTTTTTGTGGTTGGTGCACTAATTGTAAGTGTATATAGTGTGTTTTATGTTGATTTAATAAATAAAAAAAATATATTCTGCGGTCCGGTACCAGTCGGGCCGCGGCCCGGTGGTTGGGGACCACTGCCCTAGGGGACCGAAAGCAAGGGATGTCGAGCGGATCTAACATCCTACTTTGAAAGTCCAATCCATAGTGGATCTAACGTAACCGTGAGAATCGAGTCCAAAGTGGATCCATAATAGTAGCGAAAGTCCGCTCCAAAGTGGAGCCAGCAGGAAACCATCCCAAGCGGAGGCGGATCAGCAGCGCAGAGATGTCCCCAACTGTTACACAGTCGAGCGGTCCATCCTGGGTCCAGATTTTGGACAGCCAGTACTTCATCCATGGCCACCGGACCGGACCCGCTCCACAAGGGAGGGGGGGACATAGGAGGGAAAGAAAAGAAACGGCAGATCAACTGGTCTAAAAAGGAGGTCTATTTAAAGGCTAGAGTATACAAATAAGTTTTAAGATGAGACTTAAATGTTTCTACTGAGGTGGCATCTCGAACTGTTCCAGAGTACTGGAGCCCGAACAGCAAACGCTCTATAGCCCGCAGACTTTTTTTGGGCTCTAGGAATCACGAACAAGCCAGAGTCCTTTGAACGCAGATTTCTTGCCGGGCCATAAGGACGAGGCAAAGCTTTACTATGGATCAGAGCGGTCAAGCGAACATGGATCCCGACTACATGTCAACCGGCAGTTTTTGGTGAGAAAATTGTGGTAATAAGTCGCCTCTTACCGGAGATCAGCTGAGTTTCTTTCCTGCTGCAGCTTCACAACTTCCTTCAGAGACTGGCGTCAACACACCCGTGGACACACCCCTCCGACTATCAGGTACTATTTAACTCACTAAAACACTAGCAACACAATAGAAGGATAAGGGACTTCGCAGAATTATCCTAGTAAATGTGTCTAATAACATCTGAATCGCTCCCAATGCAATCGCCTTTTTTCTTCTAGTCCTTCACTCTAAATTTTCTCATCCACGAATCTTTCATCCTCGCTCAAATTAATGGGGAAATCATCGCTTTCTCGGTCCGAATCGCTCTTGCTGCTGGTGGCTCCCATTAAAAACAATGTGAGGACGTGAGGAACCCTCACACGTGTGACGTCATCGTCTGCTACTTCCGGTACAGGCAAGGCTTTTTTATTAGCGACCAAAAGTTGCAAACTTTATCGTGGATGTTCTCTACTAAATCCTTTCAGCAAAAATATGGCAATATGGCGAAATGATGAAGTATGACACATAGAATGGAGCTGCTATCCCCGTTTAAATAAGAACATCTCATTTCAGTAGGCCTTTAACAGGAAGTCAAGCTGTTTAAAAAGAAAGGTTCATTTAAAAACGTCCCACATCTCCGTCACATCAGGACAAAACAAAGGATTTCTCAGCATCCTCACGTCCATCCTTCTCCTCTTCATGCCTGTCATCATTCCTCCACTCCACTTTGTGGCATTGGAAGCTGCCTCTTTGCCGGTCTGGACTTTGATTTAGTGGTTAAACAATGACGACGCAGCTCATCTTTAACTGCTGGCTGAGCAAGGAAGGAAGTCCTTGTAATCTTCCTAATTGATTTCTCTAGTCTGAATAAGATCCCAGGGAATAGTCAGAGTGTGGAAGAGGGGGTGTTGCCTCTCCTTAATGAGGCTTCTTATGAAACAGGGAAAGCAATTAAGAAGATTCCTTTTTTGAAATGTGATGAAGCAGCAGGCAGCTATGAGTAGGAAGGTAAAAAAAATAAATAAATAAATCACATAGGCAATGCATGATTTATTATAAGAGCAGTTTTAATAAATTGCGGGTATCGAGTTATTGATGACAGCAAATCATGAGGATTTGCACACATATGAACTCACAAAAAGCAGCTGGAATCAGCTTTTACTAAATTGTACTGCTGAATGTTTTTTGCAATCGTTTTTTTGTATTTTGCATTATTTTTTGCACGTAAAACTATAAATATTATCTATAAAATGTGGTTTGCGTTTTTGGGATTAATTTAATTTGATTGGTATATGGGAAACGTGTATTTGGTTTTCGTACGATTTTGTCACGACTTGGACTTGGGGATAGTTTGTCTTTCCAACGCAAAGGAAAGTTGGCACGAGTCAAACGTGAATGTAAGTACATTTTTATTTTATACTCTAATAAACATCCATCCATCCATTTCCTACCACTTATTCCCTTTTGGGGTCGTGGGGGGCGCTGGCGCCTATCTCAGCTACAGTCGGGCGGAAGGCAGTGTACACCCTGGACAAGTCGCCACCTCATGGCAGGGCCAACACAGAGACAACATTCACACTCACAACAAAAACGAAAACAAATGGCGCGCACAACGGCGGACAACAAACTTGACTACTGAAAACAAATGACTAGCACAAAGGCATGACTAAGGACAAAAGAACAAAAGACACAAACTGTGGCATAAAACAAACCAAAAACTTACGTGGCATGGACAGAATAATAAACAGCATGACATGAAGGCATTTGAGGGATATGAAAAGTCGCCAGGCTGACCACCTGGCAACTACAGGTTTAAATAATGAACATGATAATTACACACAGGTGTGAGAACTGAGGACAGGGGGCGTGAGATGAGGGAAAGGTGAAAATTAATGAGTTGTCATGGTAACAAAGAAAACAAGGAAGTGCAGGAACAGGAACAGAGTGTCCAAAAAAAAATAAAACCAAACATGACAAAAACAAAACCTGATCCCAGATTTTGATCTTTGTCTGATATTTTAGAACATCCATCCATCCATTTTCTACCGCTTATTCCCTTTTGGATTCGCGGGGGGCGCTGGCGCCTATCTCAGCTACAGTCGGGCGGAAGGCAGGGTACACCCTGGACAAGTCGCCACCTCATAGCAGGGCCAACACAGATAGACAGACAACATTCACACTCGCAACAAAAACGAAAACAAATGGCGCGCACAACGGCGGAGAACAAATTTGACTACTGAAAACAAATGACTAGCACAAAGGCATGACTAAGGACAAAAGACACACACTGTAACATAAAACAAACCAAAAACTTACGTGGCATGGACAGAATAATAAACAGCATGGCACGGCATGAAGGCAGTTGAGGGATATGAAAAGTCACCAGGCTGACCACCTGGCAACTACAGGTTTAAATAATGAACATGATAATTACAAACAGGTGTGAGAACTGAGGACAGGGGCGTGAGATGAGGGAAAGGTGAAAATTAATGAGTTGGCATGGTAACAAAGAAAACAAGGAAGTGAAGGAACAGGAACGGAGTGTCCAAAAAAAAATAAAACCAAACATGACAAAAACAAAACCTGATCCCAGATTTTGATCTTTGTCTGATATTTTAGAACATCCATCCATCCATTTTCTACCGCTTATTCCCTTTTGGGTTCGCGGGGGGCGCTGGCGCCTATCTCAGCTACAGTCGGGCGGAAGGCAGGGTACACCCTGGACAAGTCGCCACCTCATCGCAGGGCCAACACAGATAGACAGACAACATTCACACTCGCAACAAAAACGAAAACAAATGGCGCGCACAACGGCGGAGAACAAACTTGACTACTGAAAACAAATGACTAGAACAAAGGCATGACTAAGGACAAAAGACACAAACTAACATAAAACAAACCAAAAACTTACGTGGCATGGACAGAATAATAAACAGCATGGCACGGCATGAAGGCAGTTGAGGGATATGAAAAGTCGCCAGGCTGACCACCTGGCAACTACAGGTTTAAATAAAGAACATGATAAATACACACAGGTGTGAGAACTGAGGACAGGGGGCGTGAGATGAGGGAAAGGGCGTGAGATGAGGGAAAGGTGAAAATTAATGAGTTGGCATGGTAACAAAGAAAACAAGGAAGTGCAGGAACAGGAACAGAGTGTCCAAAAAAAAATAAAACCAAACATGACCAAAACAAAACCTGATCCCAGATTTTGATCTTTGTCTGATATTTTAGAACATCCATCCATCCATTTTCTACCGCTTATTCCCTTTTAGGGGTCGCGGGGCTGCGCTGGCGCCTATCTCAGCTACAGTCGGGCGGAAGGCAGGGTACACCCTGGACAAGTCGCCACCTCATCGCAGGGCCAACACAGATAGACAAAATTCACACTCACAACAAAAACGAAAACAAATGGCGCGCACAACGGCGGAGAACAAACTTGACTACTGAAAACAAATGACTAGCACAAAGGCATGACTAAGGACAAAAGACACACACTGTGGCATAAAACAAACTTACGTGGCATGGACAGAATAATAAACAGCATGGCATGGCATAAAGGCAGTTGAGGGATATGAAAAATCGCCAGGCTGACCACCTGGCAACTACAGGTTTAAATAATGAACATGATAATTACAAACAGGTGTGGTGGTAGCCCAGATGAGTCAGGGATACATGGGATTCTGGGTATTTGTTCTGTCGTGTTTTAGTTGTGCTATAGTGCGGATGTTCTCCTGAAATGTGTTTGTCATTTTTGTTTGGTGTGGGTTCACAGTGTGGCGCATATTATTAAGAGTGCTAAAGTTGTTTAAACGGCCACCCTCAGTGTGACCTGTATTGCTGTTGAATAAGGATGCCTTGCAGTCTCTTACGTGGGTCTGCAATAGCCTCGTCAAACAATTCTTTGGGCTGGCAAGTTATTCGTACAAGCTGTAGAGGGCGCTAGCGGCAGTGTCATCATTGTACGGACTTATTATTGTTCATCGGGTGAACACCAGCGTAAATTCGAGAGAATAATTACTTTGATATTCGGGAGTCTCCTGGGAAAATTGGGAGGGGTGGCAGCGGGCAGCGCTAACATTAAATTTTCATATTAAGGTGCGGGCCGCGTGTCTGAGACCCTTGGTTTATACATAGCACAAAGCATGCCGTATTATTTCATAATAAATTTCAAAAGAGTTACGTGGCTCCCATTGTTTTCTTTACTTTGTGAAACGGGTCAAAATGGCTCTTTTTGAGTGGTAAAGGTTGCCGACCCTTGTTGTAGACGATGCTACATATGTACAAAATAAACCACATGATGTCAGTACATCAGTCGAGGAAAATGATCAAACTAGCACCAAACCACACCCCCACTTTCCCTCTCCGTGCGTCGGTTGAGGTGGGCGCGTGTATAATATAGCCAAGAGTCATGGATGGATGGCATTGTGGGTAATTCTTATGTTGCGTTTATAATGTGTTACAGAGCCGATGTTCTCCATAAATGTGTTTGGTGTGGGTTCACAGAGTGTGGCACATATTAGTAAGAGTGTTAAAGTTGTTTATATCACAACCATCAGTGTAAAAGGTATGGCTGTTGACCAAGTATGCATTGCAATCTCGTATGAGAAGCAGCGAAATGCATGCGTCCGGCACGCAGATAGCGTTGTGTAGATGCGGTAGCGATGACATGTAGAGTAGTGGTCCCCAACCACAGGGCCGCGGCCGCTGAATAATTTTTAATTGTTAGTATTATTTTTTTATCACACTCAATTTTTTACTGCATGCCATTGGTAAGCGCAGGGGTGAGAAGAGGTTTTAAAATAATTAGCGTCCCGGCGGCTATTCAAGGAAATACGGGGGAAATTTATTTGATAAAACCCAACACCAAGAATAGACATTTGAAAGGCAATTTAAAATAAATAAATAGTGAACAACAGGCTGAATAAGTGTAGGTTATATGAGGCATAAATAACCGACGGAGAAGGTACTTGGTATGTTAACCTAACATATTATGGTAAGAGTCATTCAAATAACTATAACATATAGAACATGCTATACCTTTACCAAACTGTCACTCCTAATCCATAAATCCCATGAAACCTTATACGTCTAGTCTCTTACGTGAATGAGCTAAATATTATTTGATATTTTATCGTGTTTAACTAATGGAGGTGACGGAAAATGGACACCAGGTGGCAGTGTTCAATAATGTATTATATATATAGTAAATATATATATATATAATGAGAATACTAAACAATAATAGACAATATACTATAGAATGGTGTGTGTGTCAAAAACCCAAGTGTGTATGGTGTAAGACTATGTGAAGTATTTAATTGGAGCGTTTTACCATAAGTTTTGGCGAGAACGAAGGAGCGAGGAAGTCCATGGGCCGGCAGGATCAGGGGGCGATAGAAAGGCGTCAGAGTCCAGGGGCGAGCGAGGAGTCTAGGGACGACGGAGGAAATCAGAGGAAGGAGGAGATCCGAGGAAGAGTGAGACGCACTGCTCACTTTGCAGGCGACGGAGGGTTCTGCGAGAACACCGAGAGACAGAACACAGGGAGAGCAGGATTGCATAAAGCAGGGTGATCGCTTACTGAACGTTAATTGCGAACTAAGTTCCCGCGCCGATCCTTGGTCCACTGGTCCCTTTATACAGCCTCACGTCATCAGACACAGGTGTGTCAGGCGTGGACTGCGGCCGGCTGTGGGTGTGGTCTGCTTGATGAGCGCGGGGTTGTGTCTGGAGTGCGCTGTCTACCAACTCTACCAACCGAGAACAATTCAACCTACAAAACAAAAGTACATAAAACAATTTGTTTAATTGATTGATTAAAACTTTTATTAGTAGATTGCACAGTACAGTACATATTCTGTACAATTGACCACTAAATGGTAACACCCGGATAAGTTTTTCAACTTGTTTAAGTCGGGGTCCACGTTAATCAATTCATGTGCTGTTTATTTGTTTTTTTTTCTACATGACAAAATGAGGACTTCAAGATTAGTGGCTACAATCAGCACATTCTGCAGTGCACAGCTTTTTGAAGTGGGTTTTAAAGCATGATACTAAAACAGCAGGATCCCCGGGGGGGTCACACGCGCCCCTCCCGGCATCGCACCCTGCTCCCCGTCACTCACTGTTTGAGAAGTAATGCTTTCACTTGAAGAGAAAGTAGACCTGCAGTATTTTGTGCGGGTCGGTTGGGAAAAACAAAATTATTTAAACGGCAAGCACAGCTCTTGTCCGTTTACTGTGTAAGCAGAGCCAAAAAGTCCGCTCTCGGAGGGGGGATGGGAGCCTGCCAACCTTTTCACTTGCAGAGCACACACACACACACACACACACACACACACACACACACACACACACACACACACACACACACACACACACACACACACACACACACACACACACACACACACACACACACACACACACACACACACACACACAAAGTCTCTTACAGGCTACAACCAAATCATTTTCTCCTTTTTCTGTCAAATTGCTCTGCAGCACATAAAAGTATGATCACTGCTGTGCAGCTTTGTGTTAAAGTCCTACTGAAAGCCACTACTAGCGACCACGCAGTCTGATAGTTTATATATCAATGATGAAATATTAACATTGCAACACATGACAATACGGCCGCTTTAGTTTACTAAATTGCAGTTTTACATTCGGGCGGAAGTATCATGCTAAAACGCGCGTGCGTGTGACGTCACGCACTGTAGAGGACATTTTGGTCCAGCACCTTTCACAGCTATAAGTCGTCTCTTTTCATCGCATAATTTTATTTATTATAATTATTAGTGATTCCTAGAGCCCAAAAAAAGTCTGCGGGCAAAAGAGCGTTTTCCGTTCGGGCTCCAGTACTCTGGAATGCCCTCCCGGTAACAGTTCGAGATGCTACCTCAGTAGAAGCATTCAAGTCTCACCTTAAAACTCATTTGTATACTCTAGCCTTTAAATAGACCTCCTTTTTAGACCAGTTGATCTGCCGCTTCTTTTCTTTCTCCTTTGTCCCCCCTTCCCTTGTGGAGGGGGTCCGGTCCGATGACCATGGACGAAGTACTGGCTGTCCAGAGTCGAGACCCAGGATGGACCGCTCGCCTGTGTATCGGTTGGGGACATCTCTACGCTGCTGATCTGCCTCCGCTTGAGATGGTTTCCTGTGGACGGGACTCTCGCTGCTGTCTTGGATCCACTTTGAACTGAACTCTCACGGCTGTGTTGGATCCACTATGGATTGAACTTTCACAGTATCATGTTAGACCCGCTCGACATCCATTGCTTTCGGTCCCCTATGGGGGGGTTGCCCACATCTGAGGTCCTCTCCAAGGTTTCTCATAGTCAGCATTGTCACTGGCGTCCCACTGGATATGAATTCTCCCTGCCCACTGGGTGTGAGTTTTCCTTGCCCTTTTGTGGGTTCTTCCGAGGATGTTGTAGTCGTAATGATTTGTGCAGTCCTTTGAGACATTTGTGATTTGGGGCTATATAAATAAACATTGATTGATTGATTGATAATTCCACAGTTTTATGGACAACTGTGTTGCTGAATCTTTTTCAATTTGTTCAATGAATAATGGAGACATCAAAGAAGAAAGCTGTAGGGGGGGAAGCGGTGTATTGCGGCCGCCTCTAACACAAACACAGCCGGTGTTTCATTGTTTACATTCCCGAAAGATGACGGTGAAGCATTACTATGGAACAGAGCGGTCAAGCGAACATGGTTCCCTACCACATGTCAACCGGCAGGTTTCGGTGAGAAATTGTGGCAATAAGTCGGCTCTTACCGTAGACATGAGCATAGAGCTTGCGTCGTTCCTCCTGAACTTGTCATAGAGGCAGCTGCGGACTCTCTTGCCTCCTCCCACTGGCCGCCCCGGACCGTCGGATGTTTCCACTGTGGAGGAGGGGAACAAAAATAAAAAAATGTCAGCCCGGCTGCCTTCGCCTCGTCGAGAAACGTGGCTTCCCTCGGAGAATCTGGCGGTCACCACACCCATGGCCACACCCCTATGACTTTCAGGTTGTACAGGACCAACCATATAATCTCACTAAAACATAGCAACACAATAGGCAGATAAGAGATTTTCCAGAATTATCCTAGTAAATTTGTCTACTAACATCTGAATCGTTCTGCCGTCTAGTATTTTATTTTTTTCTTCTAGTCCTTCACTTTCACTTTCCTAATCCACGTATCTTTCATCTTCGCTCAAATTAATGGGGAAATCGTCACTTTCTCGGTCCGAATCGCTCTAGCTGCTGGTGGCCATGATTATAAACAATGTTCAGATGTGAGGAGCTCCACAACCCGTGACGTCACACGCACATCGTCTGCTACTTCCGGTACAGGCAAGGCTTTTTTATTAGCGACCAAAAGTTGCAAACTTTATCGTCGATGTTCTCTACTAAATCCTTTCAGCAAAAAGATGGCAATATCGTGAAATGATGAAGTATGACACATAGAATGGACCTGCTATCCCCGTTTGAATAAGAACATCTCATTTCAGTAGGCCTTTAATAATCCTAGAGTCAGCCACACACATAAATGCATAAAATACCCCTCAGTTCTGTGTTTATATGAATATAAACTGTGGCTTCCCTGGGACTATAAATAGTAGGACTGTGAACATTTGGGTGTCTTGCATTTCGATTCAATATCGATTCTTGGGGTCACGATTCGATAATATATCGATTTTTTTGTTTCGATTCTCGATTCAAAAACGATATTTTTCCCGATTTAAAAGGATTGTGTATTCATTCAATACATAGATTTCAGCAGGATCTACCCCAGTCTGCTGACATGCTAGCAGAGTAGTAGATTTTTGTAAAACACTTTTATAATTGTAAAGGACAATGTTTTATCAACTGATTGCAATAATGTAAATTTGTTTTGACTATTAAACGAACCAAAAATATGACCTATTTTGTCTGTGAAAACATTGGACACAGTGTGTTGTCCAGCTTATGAGATGCCATGCAAGTGTAAGCCACTGTGACACTATTGTTCTTTTTTATTATTTTTATAAATGTCTAATGATAATGTCAATGAGGGATTTTTAATCACTGCTATGCTGAAATTATAACTAATATTGATACTGATGTTGATAATATTAATTTTTGTTTCACTACTTTTGGTTTGTTCTGTGTCTGTCAGGTCTTGGGTTGTTTTCCCGAGGTGCGAAGCGAATGGACTGGAAACGGCGTGAAGGTAGGTACATATTTAATTTATTTACTCATTAACTAAAAACAGGAACAAAAAAAAAAGCGCTCAAAATGGAGGTACAAAACTTGGGCTATGAAACAAAAGACTAGCACAAAGGCTATAAACTATGAACATGAAACAAAACACTTGTGCTATGGCATGAATAACAAGAAACTTACGTGGACAAAATGGACAGCATTGCAAGGCATGAAGCAGATAATCGAGGGTGTGAATGAGGTGATGTTGCCAGCCTGACTACCTGGTAACTGTGGCTTAAATAATGAACATGATAAGTGAAAACAGGTGTGAGACAAGACAGCTGAACTGATTGGTCGTCATGGTAACAAAACAGGGAGTGGAAAAAAAAAAGGAACTTAGAGTCCAAAGGTCAAAAGAACCTGGTTTTCCTAGGCAGTCTCCCATCCAAGTACTAACCAGGTCAGAGACTGATTAGCTTTGAGAACAGATAAGATTGGGGATGCTCAGGGTAATATGGACATACAAAACTCACGATCAGACATGACAGAAAACTAAATCAGTTGGCATGGTAACAAGACAAACAAGGAAATGCAAAACAGAGCTAAATGTCCGAAAAAAACTAAACATAGCATGACCAAAACGTGTTTGTGTCTTCTCTCAATTGCTGTTTATTGCAGTTCTGAGTGTCGCTGGGTCAGGTTTGGTTTTGGAATTGGATTGCATTGTTATGGTATTGCTGGGTAGTGGTTTGTTGGATTGATTAAAAAAATTAAAAATAAAAAAAATCTTTTTTTTTTTTTTTTATAAATGACAATCGATTCTGAATCGCACAACGTATTCGAATCGATTTTCTCCCCACACCCCTAAACAATAGAAAGGCAGCTGAAGTAAAACATTGTGCTGCACTCTTTTCTAACCTGGACGTCACCCCCGCACACACACACACACACACACACACACACACACACACACACACACACACAATATGGTGCAGAGGTCCATTTACATGAACGGACATGAACTGTCAGTCAAATCTGCGTGAGCCGCAGCCCCAGAAAGGCTTGACAGGTGATGAATGATGAATGCCGTCCCCCGAGTTGACCTGCCGCCCCTCACGTGAGCTGTTCCCATCGTCCCCATTGTTTGCTCTCCCAGACTCGGCCGGGACGGTCTCCCACGGCGACAGAAAGCTGGCCAATGAGCCGAGCTCTCTGTGCAAACTGGACCCGGTTGAAATGCGTCCACTTATCCTGCAGACGTCCCAGTTGGAGTCTGGGGGAGGTGTCACATCCTGCTGATTATGTCCACATCACTTTCTTACACGGTCATTTTATTTCTCTCCCACCTTCCTTTGTGTTTTCTCTCCAGCACGGCCTTCTTTGATAACTTTTCTTCTTTATACTTCTTGCATGTTGTGGGCTGATCTGTGCGGAGGAGGACTCCTCACTGACATCGCCCACATGTCCTCTTATTTCCAGCCAGTTTTTCTTCTACCGCCGTCCCTCGCTATCTTGCCTCCTCCCTATCCGTCCGGCGTTCGCTTCTAAAACTCCTCGGCTTTACATCCTTCATGACAGCCGACCAAGAATTAAGCATCAACAAACACTTTCAAAGAGACCCACTCCAAAGAAATCCTGAATAAGACATCAAATCAGCATTTTTCTCTCATCATTCAGCCAGCCGGTGTGGTGTTTATTTTACTCACAACTATTCTGCACCAATATTTCCTTTCCTGCTAGCGGTTTTTAAACCATGCACATTTACGACGGTTCTGCTTCTTTCATTGCACGACTCAATCCCAACAACAATTAGAGGTGGCTAGTAACGCGCTACAAAATCCCAAACACAACTACAAGTTTAATCCTTTGAAGTAATTCCCTCGGAATCTAACGCACTTGTCCAGCCTTCTCTTCATTTTAGCTTCAGTTTTTTGAACGGAGAATATTTGTGAAATATTTCTTTAAACTTATTATTATTAAAATAAAATAAAAATATTCTGGCAAATCTAGAAAATCTGTAGAATGAAATCTAAATCTTATTTCAAAGTCTTTTGAATATATTTGAAAATTTTTGTTCTGGAAAATCTAGAAGAAATAATGATCTGTCTTTGTTAGAAATATTGCTTGGTCCAATTTGTTATATATTCTAACAAAGTGCAGATTGGATTTTAACCTATTTAAAACATGTCTTAAAAATTCTAAAATTAGTCTTAATCAGGAAAAATTACTAATGATGTTCCATAAATTGTTTTTTTAATTTTTTCAAAAAGATTTAAATTAGCTAGTTTTTCTCTTCATTTTTGTCGGTTGAATTTTGAATTTTAAAGACTGGAAATTGAAGATTAAACTATGTTTAAAAATTTTATTTTCATTTTTTGTGTGTTTTGTCCTCTTTTAAACCATTCAATTAAGTTTTTTTTTCATCATTTATTCGCTTCAAAAAACCTTCTGTAAAAGGAAAAAAAATGTACGACGGAACGACAGACAGAAATACCCATTTTTTTTATATATATAGATTTATTTATTAAAGGTAAATTGAGCAAATTGGCTATTTCTGGCAAATGTTTTAAGTGTGTATCAAACTGGTAGCCCTTCGCATTAATCAGTACCCAAGAAGTAGCTCTTGGTTTCAAAAAGGTTGCTGACCCCTGGTCTAGTACAAGTCCAGCCTAGTAAGTCTGCAACAATACATGGCAAAATAAGTCCTACAGAAAAACATGCAACAAAAATGGTAGACACGTGCCTAAAAATGTGATGGTTTGCATAATGTGCTCGTGACGTCACGCATTGTAGAGGACATTTTCTTCCAGCACCGTTCACAGCTATAGGTCGTCTCTTTTCATCGCATAATTCTACAGTATTATGGACATCTGTGTTGCTGAATCTTTTGCAATTTGTTCAATTAATAATGGAGACATCAAAGAAGAAAGATGTAGGTGGGAAGCTGTGGATTGCGGCCGCCTTTAGCAACACAAACACAGCCGGTGTTTCTTTGTTTCCTTGTTTACAGTCCCGAAAGATGACGGTGAAGCTTTAGTATGGAACAGAGCGGTCAAGCATCAGGTTTCGGTGAGAAAATGGTGGTAATAAGTCGGCTCTTACCGTAGACATTAGCGGAGAGCTTGCGTCGTTCCTCCTGCACCTGTCAAAGAGGCAGTTGCGGACTGTCTTGCCTCCTCCCACTGGCCACCCCCAACCGTCGGATGCTTCCACCGTTGAGGAGGGGGGGAAAAAAAAATCTCAGCCCAGCCCCACAAACTGCCTTCGCCTCGTCGAGAAACGTGGTTTCCCTCCGAGACACTGGCGATCACCACACCCGTGGCCACACCCCTCCGACTTTCAGGTTGTACAGGTAAGACCATATAATCTCACAAAAACACTAGTAACACAATAAGCAGATGAGATTTTCCAGAATTATCCTAGTAAATTTGTCTAATAACATCTGAATCGCTCTGCCGTTAAGTTTTTTATAAATTTTTTTTATAGTCCTTCACTCTCACTTTCCTCATCCACAAATCTTTCATCCACGCTCAAATTAATGGGGAAATCGTCGCTTTCTCGGTCCGAATCGCTCTCGCTGCTGGTGGCCATGATTATAAACAATGTTCATATGTGAGGAGCTCCACAACCCGTGACGTCACGCGCACATCGTCTGCTACTTCCGGTACAGGCAAGGCTTTTTTATTAGCGACCAAAAGTTGCGAAATTTATCGTCGATGTTCTCTACTAAATCCTTTCAGCAAAAATATGGCAATATCGCGAAATGATCAAGTTTGACGCATAGAATGGACCTGCTATCCCCGTTTAAATAAGAACATCTCATTTCAGTAGGCCTTTAATCCACATAAAACACTGTACTTTGTGTGTGTGGTCCAATCCAACCGTGTTCGCTTGACATCTCCGTTCCATAGTAAAGCTTGACTGTCTTCTTTCGGGAATGTAAGCAATGAAACACCGGCTGTGTTTGTGTTGCTAAAGGCGGCCGCAATACACCGCTTCCCACCAACAGCTTTCTTCTTTGACGTCTCCATTATTAATTGAACAAATTGCAAAAGATTCAGCAACACAGATGTCCAGAATACTGTGGAATTTTGCGATGAAAACAGACGACTTAGTAGCTGGGAACGATGCTAGAACAAAATGTCCTCTACAATCCGTGACGTCACGGATTGAGACGTTTCAGCAGGATTTTTCAGCGTGAAATTTAAAATTGCAATTTAGTAAACTAAAGCGGCCGTATTGGCATGTGTTGCGATGTTAATATTTCATCATTGATATATAAACTATCAGACTGCGTGGTCGCTAGTAGTGGCTTTCAGTAGGCCTTCAAGCTTAGAATCTTTTACAATTCTAAAATGTACCATTTTCCGATAATAATCTCAACTCAAAGGGAAATCCCTCCACTTCATTTTAAGGCTGAAGTACGGCACAAAGCATCTCGGGAAGAAGAAGCGTGAGATCCAAAGCGGCGGCTGCACGTGTGCACGCTGCACATGCGTCACTGAGAGGCAGACCGGTTGCTAGGTTTTGCTTCATCGTCTTCTCTCCTATCCTATGTGCTCACTCAAAGAAACTGTTCCCATGGTAACTTTGCCCAGGGATATAATAACTACCCAAAAAATAAACCCTGTTTGGTTTGTCTTTGAAGACGTTTCGCCCTTCATCAGTTCTAGTCTTAATCTATCAGCTGGTGCCAAAATCCCAAATATTTATACTCCAGGAGGGATGTTCCTGTCCTATCCTAGTGAGAAAAACAACTGTTGAGATGCAAAAGAGAAATCTTACCGTCATACAAGGACCTAGACCAGGGGTCTGCAACCTGCGGCACCTTAGTGGCTCCCTGGAGCTTTTCTAAAATGGATGAAAATAAAAAAAAGATGGGGAAAACATGTATTTTTGTTTTAATAAGGTTTCTCTGGGAGGACCAACATGACACAAACCTTCCTAATTGTTAGAAATCCCATTATTTATATTAAACATGATTTGCTGAAGAGAGTATTTGGCGAGTGCCATTTTGTCCCACTAATTTTGGCAGTTCTTAAACTCACCGGAGTTTGTTTACATGTATAACCTTCTCCAAGGATGCCCGTGAAAATGCCTTACGCAAGTTAGTTTTTGTCTCATTTTGTCCACCAAACTATTTATGCTGTGCGTGAATGCACAAATGTGAGCTTTGTTGAAGCTATTGACGTGTGTGGAGTGCTAATCAGGCACATGTGGTCAGTACATGACTTTAAGCTAATGCTAACATGCTATTTAGGATTTGTCATGATCCGCGGCTCGGATCATGTCATATTCCGGTTTTGTTCCTTTTTTTGTGGTACATCCTGTTTAGTATTTGTCTTCCTTAGTTCCTGGTGGCACTTCCTGTTTGTTTCTGTTGCCATAGTCACGTATTAGTGTCACCTGCCTTTCGTTTTTGACGCGCACCCCATCCATCCTTTTTCTTCTGCTGATTCCCTTTTTTGGGGTCGCTGGGGGCGCTGTTTACATGTATAACCTTCTCCAACGATGCCCGTGAAAATGTCTTACGCAACTTAGTCTTTGTCTCATTTTGTCTACCAAACTATTTATGCTGTGCGTGAATGCACAAATGTGAGCTTTGTTGAAGCTATTGACGTGTGTGGAGTGCTAATCAGGCATATGTGGTCAGTGCATGACTTTAAGCTAATCAATGCTAACATGCTGTTTAGGATTTGTCATGATCCGCGGCTCAGATCATGTCATATTCTGTTTTTGTTCTTTTTTTGTAGTACATCCTGTTTAGTATTTGTCTTCCTTAGTTCCTGGTGGCACTTCCTGTTTGTTTCTGTTGCCATAGTCACGTATTAGTGTCACCTGCCTTTGGTTTTTGACATGCACCCCATCCATCCCTTTTCTTCTGCTTATTCCCTTTTTTGGGGTCGCGGGGGGCGCTGGCACCGGAGTTTGTTTACATGTATAACCTTCTCCAACGATGCCCGTGAAAATGTCTCACGCAACTCAGTCTTTGTCTCATTTTGTCCACCAAACTATTTATGCTGTGCGTGAATGCACAAATGTGAGCTTTGTTGAAGCTATTGACGTGTGTGGATTGCTAATCAGGCATATGTGGTAAGTGCATGACTTCAAGCTAATCAATGCTAACATGCTATTTAGGATTTGTCATGATCCGCGGCTCGGATCATGTCATATTCTGGTTTTGTTCTGTTTTTGTGGTACATCCTGTTTAGTATTTGTCTTCCTTAGTTCCTGGTGGCACTTCCTGTTTGTTTCTGTTGCCATAGTCACGTATTAGTGTCACCTGCCTTTCGTTTTTGACGCGCACCCCATCCATCCTTTTTCTTCCGCTTATTCCCTTTTTTGGAGTCGCAGGGGGCGCTGGCACCTATCTCAGCTACAATCGTAATTTCTGTCCTTATATAAACCTGCATTTTCCGTTGCTCATCCTCGTAGTCTAGTTTGCTGATCGACGCAACAGGTGACGTCGCTGATTCCTATTGTGGTAAAAGTATTTTTGTATTCGTTAGCTTCCACGCTATTCCTTCGTTTGTGTCCCTAGCTCACATGCTAGCGCTTTCAGTTCTTTCTAGCTCCCATGCTAGTTCTGTTGGTTTTGTCTTCAGTGCCTTGTGCAAGTCTTTTTGTTCTTAGTCTGTTTTTTAGTAGAAATAAATCCTTTCTTACCTTCACCGCCTGCATTATAGAGAGAACACACCCGCATAACCACAATGCCAGCTAAGCGTCACATGATCGCTTTGTGTACATATTGCATCATTCTGCCTCACTTGTATGTATATTTGAGCTCATTTAATTTTCTATGTCCTCTGTTTATTTAATTTATATCTGCATTTTTTCATGTCATATTATCTATTTGTGATATTGCCTGCATTTCAGCTTGCATAGATTGTTATAAATCCATTCGAAGAAGACAGCCTGCCATTTTCTTTAACTTGGACCTTTGACCATTCTAAGCCAGTAATATCTAAAGCAGGGGTCACCAACACGGTGCCCGCGGGCACCAGGTCGCCCGTAAGGACCAGATGAGTCGCCCGCTGGCCTGTTCTAAAAATAGCTCAAATAGCAGCACTTACCAGTGAGCTGCCTCTATTTTTAAAATTGTATTTATTTACTAGCAAGCTGGTCTGGCTTTGCTCGACCTTTTTAATTCTAAGAGAGACAAAACTCAAATAGAATTTGATAATTCAAGAAAATATTTCAAAGACTTGGTCTTCACTTGTTTAAATAAATTCATTTATTTTTTTACTTTGCTTCTTATAACTTTGAGAAAGACAACCTTGAAAATGATTTTAGGATTTTTAAACACATATACCTTTTTACCTTTTAAATTCCTTCCTCTTCTTTCCTGACAATTTAAATCAATGTTCAAGTACATTTTTTTTTTATTGTAAAGAATAATAAATACATTTTAATTTAATTCTTCATTCTAGCTTCTGTTGTTTCGACGAAGAATATTTGTGAAATATTTCTTCAAACTTATTACGATTAAAATTCCTAACAAATATTCTGGCAAATCTAGAAAATCTTTAGAATCGAATTTAAATCTTATTTCAAAGTCTTTTGAAATTCTTTTAAAATTTTTGTTCTGGAAAATCTAGAAGAAATAATGATTTGTCTTTGTTAGAAATATAGCTTGGTCCAATTTGTTATATATTCTAACAAAGTGCAGATTGGATTTTAAACTATTTAAAACATGTCATCAAAATTCTAAAATTAATCTTAATCGGGAAAAAATTACTAATGATGTTCCATAAATGTTTTTTATTTTTTATTCTGTCGAAAAGATTCAAAGTAGCTAGTTTTTCTCTTAATTTTTTTGGTAGAATTTAGAATTTTAAAGAGTCGAAATTGAAGATAAACTCTGTTTCAAAATTTAATTTTCATTTTTTTCGTGTTTTCTCCTCTTTTAAACCGTCCAATTAAGTGTTTTTTTCTCTACAAAAAAACCTTCCGTAAAAGGAAAAAAAATGTACGACGGAATGACAGACAGAAATACCCATTTTTTTATATATATATAGATTTATTTATTAAAGGTAAATTGAGCAAATTGGCTATTTCTGGCAACTTATTTAAGTGTGTATCAAACTGGTAGCCCTTCGCATTAATCAGTATCCAAGAAGTAGCTCTTGGTTTCAAAAAGGTTGCTGACCCCTGAGCTAAACGTTATCTCAGCCTCTGAGAAGCCTCTGTTTTACTAATGTTTTCCAATGTTGTAAAAACAGGTAGAATATTATATTTCAACATTTCTGTCCACACTCATTTTGATAGTAGGCTATTATATCTAATATAGACACTTACCTCATGTGTTGCCTTCATTATAACACTTATGTAAGGCTTTTTATTTTTCGCGGCTCCAGACAGATTTTTTTTTGGTATTTTTGGTCCAATATGGCTCTTTCACCATTTTGGGTTGCCGACCCCTGACCTAGACGAATGAGAACATCCACAGACAATCATCAAAAACTGTCATGGTCAAAAAGGCCGACCTCTGATGTATTTCAACGGGCGGTTGGCGGGCGGTTGCGGTTCTGATGAAATGTTGGTTCGGGTGGACGGCGGGTGGATGACGACTTTGGTGATGCGGTTGCGGATGATATAATTGCCTGTCCGCGCATCTCTAATACAAATACACGTATTTTGGTTTCAAAAACCTTGGTTTCAAAAATCTTTTTGAAACCAAGAGCTACTTCTTGGGTACTGATTAATGCGAAGGGCTACCAGTTTGATACACACTTAAGTAAATAGCCAGAAATAGCCAATTTGCTCAATTTACCTTTAATAAATAAATCTATATATATAAAAAATGGGTACTTCTGTCTGTCATTCCGTTGTACGTTTTTTTTTTCCTTTTACGGATGGTTTTTTGTAGAGAATAAATGATGAAAAAAACTCTTAAACACTTTAAAAGAGGAGAAAACACACAAAAAAAATGAAAATTAAATTTTGAAACATAGTTGATCTTCAATTTCGACTCTTTAAAATTCAAAATTCAACCGAAAAAAATTGAGAAAGACTAGCTGATTCGAATCTCTTTTGAAAAAATTAAAAAAATAATCTATGGAACATCATTATTAGTATTTTTTCCTGATTAAGATTCATTTTAGAATTGTGATGACATGTTTTAAATAAGTTAAAATTCAATCTGCACTTTGTTAGAATATGTGAATGTGAATTATATTTATATAGCGCTTTTCTCTAGTGACTCAAAGCGCTTTACATAGTGAAACCCAATATCTAAGTGACATTTAAAGCAGTGTGGGTGGCACTGGGAGCAGGTGGGTAAAGTGTCTTGCCCAAGGACACAACGGCAGTGACTAGGATGGCGGAAGCGGGAATCGAACCTGCAACCCTCAAGTTGCTGGCACGGCCGCTCTACCAACCGAGCTATGCCGCCCCATATAGAACAAATTGGACCAAGCTATATTTCTAACAAAGACAAATCATTATTTCTTCTACATTTTCCAGAACAAAGATTTTAAAACAAATTCAAAAGACTTTGAAATAAGATTTACATTTGATTCTACAGATTATCTAGATTTGCCAGAATATTTTTTATTTTTATTTTAATCATAATAAGTTTGAAGAAATCTTTTTACAAAAAAAACAGAATCTAAAATGAAGAAATAAATTAAAATGTATTTATTATTCTTTAAAATAAAAATAAAATACTTGAATATTGATTTAAATAATTTTTAAGGTTGTATTTTTTCCCTAAAATTGTCTTTCTGAAAGTTCTAAGAAGCAAAGTAAAAAAATGTATGAAATTCTTTAAACAAGTGAAGACCAAGTCTTTAAAATATTTTCTTGAATTTTCAAATTCTATTCGAGTTTTGTCTCTAATAGAATTAAAAATGTCCAGCAAAGCGAGACCAGCTTGCTAGTAAAAAAAAATACAATTTTAAAAATAGAGGCAGCTCACTGGTAAGTGCTGCTATTTGAGCTATTTTTAGAACAGGCCAGCGGGCGACTCATCTGGTCCTTATGGGCACCGCGTTGGTGACCCCTGGACTATTTTATTGAATGACAACAGCGTAGCTTCCTGTGAGGACATTAATGAGGTGAACAAGCACACAATTGCACAGATGTGTCATCATGGCAGCAACATCATCTCATCATGGCAGCAACATCATCTCATCATGGCAGCAACATCCTCTCATCATGGCAGCAACATCATCTCATCATGGCAGCAACATCCTCTCATCATGGCAGCAACATCATCTCATCATGGCAGCAACATCCTCTCATCATGGCAGCAACATCATCTCATCATGGCAGCAACATCCTCTCATCATGGCAGCAACATCATCTCATCATGGCAGCAACATCCTCTCATCATGGCAGCAACATCATCTCATCATGGCAGCAACATCCTCTCATCATGGCAGCAACATCATCTCATCATGGCAGCAACATCCTCTCATCATGGCAGCAACATCATCTCATCATGGCAGCAACATCCTCTCATCATGGCAGCAACATCATCTCATCATGGCAGCAACATCCTCTCATCATGGCAGCAACATCATCTCATCATGGCAGCAACATCATCTCATCATGGCAGCAACATCCTCTCATCATGGCAGCAACATCCTCTCATCATGGCAGCAACATCCTCTCATCATGGCAGCATCATCATCTCATCATGGCAGCAACATCATCTCATCATGGCAGCAACATCATCTCATCATGGCAGCAACATCATCTCATCATGGCAGCAACATCCTCTCATCATGGCAGCAACATCATCTCATCATGGCAGCAACATCATCTCATCATGGCAGCAACATCCTCTCATCATGGCAGCAACATCCTCTCATCATGGCAGCAACATCCTCATCATGGCAGCAACATCCTCTCATCATGGCAGCAACATCCTCTCATCATGGCAGCAACATCCTCTCATCATGGCAGCAACATCATCTCATCATGGCAGCAACACCCTCTCATCATGGCAGCAACATCCTCTCATCATGGCAGCAACATCCTCTCATCATGGCAGCAACATCATCTCATCATGGCAGCAACATCATCTCATCATGGCAGCAACATCATCTCATCATGGCAGCAACATCCTCTCATCATGGCAGCAACATCATCTCATCATGGCAGCAACATCATCTCATCATGGCAGCAACATCATCTCATCATGGCAGCAACATCATCTCATCATGGCAGCAACATCCTCTCATCATGGCAGCAACATCATCTCATCATGGCAGCAACATCATCTCATCATGGCAGCAACATCCTCTCATCATGGCAGCAACATCATCTCATCATGGCAGCAACATCATCTCATCATGGCAGCAACATCATCTCATCATGGCAGCAACATCCTCTCATCATGGCAGCAACATCCTCTCATCATGGCAGCAACATCATCTCATCATGGCAGCAACATCATCTCATCATGGCAGCAACATCATCTCATCATGGCAGCAACATCCTCTCATCATGGCAGCAACATCCTCTAGTCATGGCAGCAACATCATCTCATCATGGCAGCAACATCCTCTCATCATGGCAGCAACATCCTCTCATCATGGCAGCAACATCCTCTCATCATGGCAGCAACATCATCTCATCATGGCAGCAACATCATCTCATCATGGCAGCAACATCCTCTCATCATGGCAGCAACATCATCTCATCATGGCAGCAACATCATCTCATCATGGCAGCAACATCATCTCATCATGGCAGCAACATCCTCTCATCATGGCAGCAACATCCTCTCATCATGGCAGCAACATCCTCTCATCATGGCAGCAACATCCTCTCATCATGGCAGCAACATCATCTCATCATGGCAGCAACATCATCTCATCATGGCAGCAACATCCTCTCATCATGGCAGCAACATCCTCTCATCATGGCAGCAACATCCTCTCATCATGGCAGCAACATCATCTCATCATGGCAGCAACATCATCTCATCATGGCAGCAACATCATCTCATCATGGCAGCAACATCATCTCATCATGGCAGCAACATCATCTCATCATGGCAGCAACATCATCTCATCATGGCAGCAACATCCTCTCATCATGGCAGCAACATCCTCTAGTCATGGCAGCAACATCATCTCATCATGGCAGCAACATCCTCTCATCATGGCAGCAACATCCTCTCATCATGGCAGCAACATCCTCTCATCATGGCAGCAACATCCTCTCATCATGGCAGCAACATCATCTCATCATGGCAGCAACATCATCTCATCATGGCAGCAACATCATCTCATCATGGCAGCAACATCATCTCATCATGGCAGCAACATCCTCTCATCATGGCAGCAACATCTCATCATGGCAGCAACATCATCTCATCATGGCAGCAACATCCTCTCATCATGGCAGCAACATCCTCTCATCATGGCAGCAACATCCTCTCATCATGGCAGCAACATCCTCTCATCATGGCAGCAACATCATCTCATCATGGCAGCAACATCATCTCATCATGGCAGCAACATCATCTCATCATGGCAGCAACATCATCTCATCATGGCAGCAACATCCTCTCATCATGGCAGCAACATCCTCTCATTATGGCAGCAACATCATCTCATCATGGCAGCAACAGCATCTCATCATGGCAGCAACAGCATCTCATCATGGCAGCAACAGCATCTCATCATGGCAGCAACATCATCTCATCATGGCAGCAACATCATCTCATCATGGCAGCAACATCCTGTCATCATGGCAGCAACATCATCTCATCATGGCAGCAACATCATCTCATCATGGCAGCAACATCATCTCATCATGGCAGCAACATCATCTCATCATGGCAGCAACATCCTCTCATCATGGCAGCAACATCATCTCATCATGGCAGCAACATCATCTCATCATGGCAGCAACATCCTGTCATCATGGCAGCAACATCATCTCTTCATGGCAGCAACATCATCTCATCATGGCAGCAACATCATCTCATCACGGCAGCAACATCATCTCATCACGGCAGCAACATCTCATCATGGCAGCAACATCATCTCATCATGGCAGCAACATCATCTCATCATGGCAGCAACATCATCTCATCATGGCAGCAACATCATCTCATCATGGCAGCAACATCCTGTCATCATGGCAGCAACATCATCTCATCATGGCAGCAACATCATCTCATCATGGCAGCAACATCATCTCATCATGGCAGCAACATCATCTCATCATGGCAGCAACATCATCTCATCATGGCAGCAACATCTCATCATGCAGCAACATCATCTCATCATGGCAGCAACATCATCTCATCATGGCAGCAACATCATCTCATCATGGCAGCAACATCATTTCATCATGGCAGCAACATCATCTCATCATGGCAGCAACATCCTGTCATCATGGCAGCAACATCATCTCTTCATGGCAGCAACATCATCTCATCATGGCAGCAACATCATCTCATCACGGCAGCAACATCATCTCATCATGGCAGCAACATCTCATCATGGCAGCAACATCATCTCATCATGGCAGCAACATCATCTCATCATGGCAGCAACATCATATCATCATGGCAGCAACATCATCTCATCATGGCAGCAACATCATCTCATCATGGCAGCAACATCATCTCATCATGGCAGCAACATCATCTCATCATGGCAGCAACATCCTGTCATCATGGCAGCAACATCATCTCATCATGGCAGCAACATCATCTCATCATGGCAGCAACATCATCTCATCATGGCAGCAACATCATCTCATCATGGCAGCAACATCCTGTCATCATGGCAGCAACATCATCTCATCATGGCAGCAACATCATCTCATCATGGCAGCAACATCTCATCATGGCAGCAACATCATCTCATCATGGCAGCAACATCATCTCATCATGGCAGCAACATCATCTCATCATGGCAGCAACATCATCTCATCATGGCAGCAACATCCTGTCATCATGGCAGCAACATCATCTCATCATGGCAGCAACATCATCTCATCATGGCAGCAACATCATCTCATCATGGCAGCAACATCATCTCATCATGGCAGCAACATCATCTCATCATGGCAGCAACATCATCTCATCATGGCAGCAACATCTCATCATGCAGCAACATCATCTCATCATGGCAGCAACATCATCTCATCATGGCAGCAACATCATCTCATCATGGCAGCAACATCATCTCATCATGGCAGCAACATCATCTCATCATGGCAGCAACATCATCTCATCATGGCAGCAACATCCTGTCATCATGGCAGCAACATCATCTCTTCATGGCAGCAACATCATCTCATCATGGCAGCAACATCATCTCTTCATGGCAGCAACATCATCTCATCATGGCAGCAACATCATCTCATCACGGCAGCAACATCATCTCATCACGGCAGCAACATCATCTCATCACGGCAGCAACATCATCTCATCATGGCAGCAACATCATCTCATCATGGCAGCAACATCATCTCATCATGGCAGCAACATCATCTCATCATGGCAGCAACATCCTGTCATCATGGCAGCAACATCATCTCTTCATGGCAGCAACATCATCTCATCATGGCAGCAACATCATCTCTTCATGGCAGCAACATCATCTCATCATGGCAGCAACATCATCTCATCATGGCAGCAACATCATCTCTTCATGGCAGCAACATCATCTCATCATGGCAGCAACATCATCTCATCACGGCAGCAACATCATCTCATCATGGCAGCAACATACCAGAACTTAGCAGTGATGCACATTTTCAGAGTGGGTTGGCTGTGGATTTGTTGCTAGAAGACCTTGTTCATGTTCTTCAGGCATCCACTGATGATCCAAAGGACCTATAGACACACAACAAATAGATGTCAAGAAGGCAGCACTGAGTAGATTTGACAAGCTAAAAGCATGTAATAATTGTACTTTGCATGGATGAAGGATGAATCATCTGACATTAAATGTTCTTAAGAAAGTCTGTATATGTTAATAAGGTTCTGCTTGAAGAGCAAATCCTCTTTAAAAGGTCATCCACAATCACTACAACATACTAACTCACCAATCTTGTAATCCACAAAGGATCACTGCATGGGGATAACAATGCAGGAGTCTTTTCAAGATCATAAGACGCTCAACCAATCAAATGCTCATTTTCTCTTAAAAGGATCATTTTCTGATTTTTTTTTTTCTACATTTAAAACAATTTCTAGGAGGTTAGATCATATGTATTTAGGGGTTTAACGGTACGTGTATTTGTATTAGAGATGCGCGGACAGGCAATTATATCATCCGCAACCGCATCACCAAAGTCAATCAATCAATCAATCAATGTTTATTTATATAGCCCCAAATCACAAATGTCTCAAAGGACTGCACAAATCATTACGACTACAACATCCTCGGAAGAACCCACAAAAGGGCAAGGAAAACTCACACCCAGTGGGCAGGGAGAATTCACACCCAGTGGGACGCCAGTGACAATGCTGACTATGAGAACCTTGGAGAGGACCTCAAATGTGGGCAACCCCCCCCCCTCTAGGGGACCGAAAGCAATGGATGTCGAGCGGGTCTAACATGATACTGTGAAAGTTCAATCCATAGTGGCTCCAACACAGCCGCGAGAGTTCAGTTCAAAGCGGATCCAAGACAGCAGCGAGAGTCCCGTCCACAGGAAACCATCTCAAGCGGAGGCGGATCAGGTCCCCAACCGATACACAGGCGAGCGGTCCATCCTGGGTCCCGACGAGCGGTCCATCCTGGGTCTCGACTCTGGACAGCCAGTACTTCATCCATGGTCATCGGACCGGACCCCCTCCACAAGGGAGGGGGGGACATAGGAGAAAAAAGAAAAGAAGCGGCAGATCAACTGGTCTAAAAAGGAGGTCTATTTAAAGGCTAGAGTATACAGATGAGTTTTAAGGTGAGACTTAAATGCTTCTACTGAGGTAGCATCTCGAACTGTTACCGGGAGGGCATTCCAGAGTACTGGAGACCGAACGGAAAACGCTCTATAGCCCGCAGACTTTTTTTGGGCTCTAGGAATCACTAATAAGTCTTTTGAACGCCTTACTTGTTCAATATTCATTGCAAAACTTGTTTGGGTCCCTATTAAAAGGTTAATTTGTCCAACCTTGGCCCGCGGCTTTGTTCAGTTTAATATTTTGGCCCACTCTGTATTTGAGTTTGACACCCCTGCGCTAGAGAATGATGAGTGCTTGAAACTCTGCATGTCAACATTTCCGTTTGGTGCCTGTGGAGAGGCGGAGCCGACAGGCCGACAGCGGGCTAGGACAAACCGTGGTCCTACTCAAGATGGCGGCCAGGAGGCGGAGTATGCAGTGGAATGGAGAGGCGCTGCAGCGATCGGAACCAGGTGCGTAATACACACACCTGATCTCAATCGCTGCATCTCCTCCTGCTGTATAAAAGGGGAGAAGGAGGAGCAATCAGGGCAGAAGGAGAAGGAGAGAGACGAGCGATCAGATGAGCGAGAACCACGGAGCGACAAAGACCAGCACAGGAAGACGGGCGACTGAAAAGGAGACCGCCGCGGGCAGAGATGGAGGCGGTGAAAGAGCGACCTACTGACACTGGGAGCGACTTTATGTGCAAAATAACGAGTCAAACCTGTGTGAAGCGATGTCCTCCGTTAATGATCCATGCAACTCACACGATGGCGGCAGGAAGCTGTTCACGGTGCCACACCCACAAAATGCCAACCATTTCCAGATCAACACCATATGAACAAAATAGTCAACAACAGAAGGAGAAAACAACCGCAGGAACCTACCACATAGCAGGGGACATAAAGCGTCTGATTTCCTGTTAGCAGCTCGTTTTTATTTGACAGTTATTGAAATATCTTGTGTGACATCATGCACAAAAAAGCACTTTATTTCTTTTAAACTATTGTAGTGGTACAAAAAGTGCACTTTAATTTAGTGTTGTTTTGACATGTCATCTTAGTGACATCATGCACAAAAGTGCACTTTATTTCTTTTAAACTATTGTAGTGGTACAAAAAGTGCACTTTAATTTAGTGTTGTTTTGATAAGTCATCTTAGTGACATCATGCACAAAAGTGCACTTTGTTTCTTTTAAACTATTGTAGTGGTACAAAAAAGTGCACTTTAATTTAGTGTTGTTTTGACATGTCATCTTAGTGACATCATGCACAAAAGTGCACTTTATTTCTTTTAAACTATTGTAGTGGTACAAAAAGTGCACTTTAATTTAGTGTTGTTTTGATATGTCATCTTAGTGACATCATGCACAAAAATGCACTTTATTTCTTTTAAACTATTGTAGTGGTACAAAAAGTGCACTTTAATTTAGTGTTGTTTTGACATGTCATCTTAGTGACATCATGCACAAAAGTGCACTTTATTTCTTTTAAACTATTGTAGTGGTACAAAAAGTGCACTTTAATTTAGTGTTGTTTTGATATGTCATCTTAGTGACATCATGCACAAAAGTGCACTTTGTTTCTTTTAAACTATTGTAGTGGTACAAAAAAGTGCACTTTAATTTAGTGTTGTTTTGACATGTCATCTTAGTGACATCATGCACAAAAGTGCACTTTATTTGTTTTAAACTATTGTAGTGGTACAAAAAGTGCACTTTAATTTAGTGTTGTTTTGATATGTCATCTTAGTGACATCATGCACAAAAATGCACTTTATTTCTTTTAAACTATTGTAGCGGTACAAAAAGTGCACTTTAATTTAGTGTTGTTTTGATATGTCATCTTAGTGACATCATGCACAAAAGTGCACTTTATTTCGTTTAAATTATTGTAGTGGTACAAAAAGTGCACTTTAATTTAGTGTTGTTTTGACATGTTATCTTAGTGACATCATGCAAAAAAATGCACTTTATTTGTTTTAAACTATTGTAGTGGTACAAAAAGTGCACTTTAATTTAGTGTTGTTTTGACATGTCATCTTAGTGACATCATGCACAAAAGTGCACTTTGTTTCTTTTAAACTATTGTAGTGGTACAAAAAGTGCACTTTAATTTAGTGTTGTTTTGACATGTCATCTTAGTGACATCATGCACAAAAGTGCACTTTATTTCGTTTAAACTATTGTAGTGGTACAAAAAGTGCACTTTAATTTAGTGTTGTTTTGATATGTCATCTTAGTGACATCATGCACAAAAGTGCACTTTGTTTCTTTTAAACTATTGTAGTGGTACACAAAGTGCACTTTAATTTAGTGTTTTGATAGGTCATCTTAGTGACATCATGCACAAAAGTGCACTTTGTTTCTTTTAAACTATTGTAGTGGTACAAAAAGTGCACTTTACTTTAGTGTTATTTTGACATGTCATCTTAGTGACATCATGCACAAAAGTGCACTTTATTTCTTTTAAACTATTGTATTGGTACAAAAAGTGCACTTTAATTTAGTGTTGTTTTGACATGTCATCTTAGTGACATCATGCACAAAACTGCACTTCATTTCTTTTAAACTATTGTAGTGGTACAAAAAGTGCACTTTAATTTAGTGTTGTTTTGATAAGTCATCTTAGTGACATCATGCACAAAAGTGCACTTTATTTCTTTTAAACTATTGTAGTGGTACAAAAAGTGCACTTTAATTTAGTGTTGTTTTGACATGTCATCTTAGTGACATCATGCACAAAAGTGCACTTTGTTTCTTTTAAACTATTGTAGTGGTACAAAAAGTGCACTTTAATTTAGTGTTGTTTTGATATGTCATCTTAGTGACATCATGCACAAAAGTGCACTTTGTTTCTTTTAAACTATTGTAGTGGTACAAAAAGTGCACTTTAATTTAGTGTTGTTTTGATATGTCATCTTAGTGACATCATGCACAAAAGTGCACTTTGTTTCTTTTAAACTATTGTAGTGGTACAAAAAGTGCACTTTAATTTAGTGTTGTTTTGACATGTCATCTTAGTGACATCATGCACAAAAATGCACTTTATTTCTTTTAAACTATTGTGTTGGTACAAAAAGTGCACTTTAATTTAGTGTTGTTTTGACATGTCATCTTAGTGACATTATGCACAAAAGTGCACTTTGTTTCTTTTAAACTATTGTAGTGGTACAAAAAGTGCACTTTAATTTAGTGTTGTTTTGATACGTCATCTTAGTGACATCATGCACAAAAGTGCACTTTATTTCGTTTAAACTATTGTAGTGGTACAAAAAGTGCACTTTAATTTAGTGTTGTTTTGATATGTCATCTTAGTGACATCATGCACAAAAGTGCACTTTGTTTCTTTTAAACTATTGTAGTGGTACAAAAAGTGCACTTTAATTTAGTGTTGTTTTGATATGTCATCTTAGTGACATCATGCACAAAAGTGCACTTTGTTTCTTTTAAACTATTGTAGTGGTACAAAAAGTGCACTTTAATTTAGTGTTGTTTTGATATGTCATCTTAGTGACATCATGCACAAAAGTGCACTTTGTTTCTTTTAAACTATTGTAGTGGTACAAAAAGTGCACTTTAATTTAGTGTTGTTTTGATATGTCATCTTAGTGACATCATGCACAAAAGTGCACTTTATTTCTTTTAAACTATTGTAGTGGTACAAAAAGTGCACTTTAATTTAGTGTTGTTTTGATATGTCATCTTAGTGACATCATGCACAAAAGTGCACTTTATTTCTTTTAAACTATTGTAGAGGTACAAAAAGTGCACTTTAATTTAGTGTTGTTTTGACATGTCATCTTAGTGACATCATGCACAAAAGTGCACTTTATTTCTTTTAAACTATTGTGTTGGTACAAAAAGTGCACTTTAATTTAGTGTTGTTTTGACATGTCATCTTAGTGACATTATGCACAAAAGTGCACTTTGTTTCTTTTAAACTATTGTAGTGGTACAAAAAGTGCACTTTAATTTAGTGTTGTTTTGATACGTCATCTTAGTGACATCATGCACAAAAGTGCACTTTATTTCGTTTAAACTATTGTAGTGGTACAAAAAGTGCACTTTAATTTAGTGTTGTTTTGATATGTCATCTTAGTGACATCATGCACAAAAGTGCACTTTGTTTCTTTTAAACTATTGTAGTGGTACAAAAAGTGCACTTTAATTTAGTGTTGTTTTGATATGTCATCTTAGTGACATCATGCACAAAAGTGCACTTTATTTCTTTTAAACTATTGTAGAGGTACAAAAAGTGCACTTTAATTTAGTGTTGTTTTGACATGTCATCTTAGTGACATCATGCACAAAAGTGCACTTTATTTCTTTTAAACTATTGTGTTGGTACAAAAAGTGCACTTTAATTTAGTGTTGTTTTGACATGTCATCTTAGTGACATTATGCACAAAAGTGCACTTTGTTTCTTTTAAACTATTGTAGTGGTACAAAAAGTGCACTTTAATTTAGTGTTGTTTTGATACGTCATCTTAGTGACATCATGCACAAAAGTGCACTTTATTTCGTTTAAACTATTGTAGTGGTACAAAAAGTGCACTTTAATTTAGTGTTGTTTTGATATGTCATCTTAGTGACATCATGCACAAAAGTGCACTTTGTTTCTTTTAAACTATTGTAGTGGTACAAAAAGTGCACTTTAATTTAGTGTTGTTTTGATGTGTCATCTTAGTGACATCATGCACAAAAGTGCACTTTATTTCGTTTAAACTATTGTAGTGGTACAAAAAGTGCACTTTAATTTAGTGTTGTTTTGACATGTCATCTTAGTGACATCATGCACAAAAGTGCACTTTGTTTCTTTTAAACTATTGTAGTGGTACAAAAAAGTGCACTTTAATTTAGTGTTGTTTTGACATGTTATCTTAGTGACATCATGCACAAAAGTGCACTTTATTTGTTTTAAACTATTGTAGTGGTACAAAAAGTGCACTTTAATTTAGTGTTGTTTTGATATGTCATCTTAGTGACATCATGCACAAAAGTGCACTTTATTTCTTTTAAACTATTGTAGTGGTACAAAAAGTGCACTTTAATTTAGTGTTGTTTTGATGTGTCATCTTAGTGACATCATGCACAAAAGTGCACTTTATTTCTTTTAAACTATTGTAGTGGTACAAAAAGTGCACTTTAATTTAGTGTTGTTTTGACATGTCATCTTAGTGACATCATGCACAAAAGTGCACTTTGTTTCTTTTAAACTATTGTAGTGGTACAAAAAAGTGCACTTTAATTTAGTGTTGTTTTGACATGTTATCTTAGTGACATCATGCACAAAAGTGCACTTTATTTGTTTTAAACTATTGTAGTGGTACAAAAAGTGCACTTTAATTTAGTGTTGTTTTGACATGTCATCTTAGTGACATCATGCACAAAAGTGCACTTTATTTCTTTTAAACTATTGTAGTGGTACAAAAAGTGCACTTTAATTTAGTGTTGTTTTGATAAGTCATCTTACTGACATCATGCACAAAAGTGCACTCATGGCTTGTTTTAAAATGTCTCTGACAAACTTGCACTTTGTGTTTTGGAAATGACATGAATGTTTGTGCCACTACTAGCGACCACACAGTCTGATAGTTTATATATCAATGATGAAATATTAACATTGCAACACATGCCAATACGGCCACTTTAGCTTACTAAATTGCAATTTTAAATTTCGGACGGAAACCATGCTAAAACGTTGTGGTAAGATGACGCGTGCGCATAACATCACGCATTGTAGAGGACATTTTGTTCCAGCACCGTTCACAGCTACAGGTTGTCTCTTTTCATCGCATAATTACAAAGTATTCTGGACATCTGTGTTGCTGAATCTTTTGCAATTTTTTCACTTAATAATGGAGACGTCAAAGAAGAAATCTGTAGGTGGGAGGCGGTGTATTTCGGCCGTCTCTAGCAACACAAACACAGCCGGTGTTTCCTTCTTTACATTCCCGAAAGATGACGGTGAAGCTTTACTATGGAACAGAGCAGTCAAGCAAACATGGTTCCCTACCACATGTCAACCAGCAGGTTTCGGGGAGAAAATGGTGGTAATAAGTCGGCTCTTACCATAGACATGAGTGGAGAGCTTGCGTCGTTCCTCCTGCACCTGTCAAAGAGGCAGCTGCGGACTCTCTTGCCTCCTCCCTTCGGCCGGCCCCGACCGACGGATGCTTCCACTGTGAAGGAGGGGAAAAAAAAAAAAAAAAAAAAAAGATAAATGGGTTGTACTTGTATAGCGCTTTTCTACCTTCAAGGTACTCAAAGCGCTTTGACACTACTTCCACATTCACACACACATTCACACACTGATGGAGGGAGCTGCCATGCAAGGCGCCAACCAGCACCCATCAGGAGCAAGGGTGAAGTGTCTTGCTCAGGACACAACGGACGTGACGAGGTTGGTACTAGGTGGGATTTGAACCAGGGACCCTTGGCTTGCGCACGGCCACTCTCCCACTGCGCCACGCCGTCCCTCAGCCCGGCCCCACCGGCCGCCTTTGCCTTGTCGAGAAACCTGGCTTCCCTCGGAGACACTGGCAGTCCCCACACCTGTGGCCACACCCCTCCGACTTTCAGGTTGTACAGGTACGACCATTTAATCTCACTAAAACACTAGTAACACAATATGCAGATAAGGGATTTTTCAGAACTATCCTAGTGAAATTTGTCTAATAACATCTGAATGGCTCTGCCGTCTATTTTTTTTCTTAGTCTTTCACTCTCACTTTCCTCATCCAAAAATATTTCACCCTCGCTCAAATTAGTAGGGATATTGTCGCTTTCTCGGTCCGAATCGCTCTCGCTGCTGGTGGCCATGATTATAAACAATGTGAGGAAGTGAGGAGCTCCACAACCCGTGACGTCACGCGCACATCGTCTGCTACTTCCGGTACAGGCAAGGCTTTTTTATTAGCGACCAAAAGTTGCAAACTTTATCGTCGATTTTCTCTACTAAATCCTTTCAGCAAAAATATGGCAATATCGCGAAATGATGAAGTATGACACATAGAATGGACCTGCTATCCCCGTTTAAATAAGAACATCTCATTTCAGTAGGCCTTTAACTCACTAAAACACTAGCAACACAATAGAAAGATAAGGGACTTCACAGAATTATCCTAGTAAATGTGTTTAAAAACATCTAAATTGCTCCCAATACACTCTAAAGTCCTTCACTCTCACTTTCCTCATCCACGAATCTTTCACCCTCGCTCAAATTAATGGGGAAATTGTCGCTTTCTCGGTCCGAATCGCTCTCGCTGCTGGTGGCCATGATTGTAAACAATGTTCAGATGTGAGGAGCTCCACAACCCGTGACGTCACGCGCACATCGTCTGCTACTTCCGGTACAGGCAAGGCTTTTTTATTAGCGACCAAAAGTTGCAAGATGTTCTCTACTAAATCCTTTCAGCAAAAATATGGCAATATTGCGAAATTATCAAGTATGACACATAGAATGGACCTGCTATCCCCGTTTAAATAAGAACATCTCATTTCAGTAGGCCTTTAATAATTGCCGCCCAAAGTCTCAACCAAATGGAGAATCATTCAATATTGATACCATTCAGTTCCTGTAAGTTTGTCACATTCAACACATCTGCCTTGCCTAATAAAACATCATCAAAGGGTCATTACCTGTACTCCCCACTGAAATACATCACGACCCCCCCCCATCACTTCAAGTCCATCTACTTTGTTTGGAACCGTGGCGCTCCGTGTTGCCATGGCTCCTGTCGTCATAGTTACAAACAATTACGCAGATGTACTGGTCCAAGCGGCGAGACGCAGGTTTTGGAGATAACCTCACCTCTGCACCAGTGGAGCCTCAGCTTTGATTGCTGGCCAGGTCAAAGGTCACGAGGTAAAGGTCACGAGGTTGTCTGCAGTTGACGTAAATGCCAGATTCTTATGATTCTGCCCATTGTAGTTATTGTGGTGATATCCATAAGAAGGTTTTTTTGGGACCTTTAAATATCATTCTGTGACTTGATGGCATTTATTCTGGCTGACTGCTGTAACCTGCTGTTAGACTGCATTCATCTGCTTTATATTCTTACTTAGTGCATTTGTAACCCTATTTTTTAAATAATATTATCATTATATTGACAATACAGATACAGCGTTTGTTTAATTAAAAAATTATTCCGATTGTTACCTTTCTTCACTAACTGGCTGGAAAAGAACTGCATGGCAAAAGTTGTCATCAGTCCCTTTAAGAACAGACTTACACGTTTCTTATTACAAACCCCGTTTCAATATGAGTTGGGAAATGGTGTTAGATGTAAATATAAACAGAATACAATGATTTGCAAATCCTTTTCAAGCCATATTCAGTTGAATATGCTACAAAGACAACATATTTGATGTTCAAACTCATAAACTTTATTTTTTGTTGCAAATAATCCTTAACTTTAGAATTTGATGCCAGCAACACGTGACAAAGAAGTTGGGAAAGGTGGCAATAAATACTGACAAAGTTGAGGAATGCTCATCAATCACTTATTTGGAACATCCCACAGGTGTGCAGGCTAATTGGGAACAGGTGGGTGCCATGATTGGCTATAAAAGCAGCTTCCCAAATAATGCTCAGTCTTTCACAAGAAAGGATGGGGCGAGGGTCACCACTTTGTGAGCAAATTGTTGAACAGTTTTAGAACAACATTTCTCAACGAGCTATTGCAAGGAATTTAGAGATTTTACCATCTACGGTCCGTAAAATCATCAAAAGGTTCAGAGAATCTGGAGAAATCACTGCACGTAAGCCATGATTTTATGGACTTTTGATCCCTCAGGCGGTACTGCATTAAAAACCGACATCAGTGTGTAAAGGATATCACCACATGGGCTCAGGAACACTTCATAAAACCACTGTCAGTAACTACAGTTGGTTGCTACATCTGTAAGTGCAGGTTAATACCCTACTATACAAAGCAAATCCCATTTATCAACAACACCCAGGAACGCCGCTGGCTTCACTGGGCCCGAGCTCACCTAAGATGGACTGATGCAAAGTGGAAAAGTGTTCTGTGGTCTGACGAGTCCACATTTCAAATTATATTTGGAAACTGTGGAACAAAGAGGAAAAATAACTATCCGGATTGTTATAGGCGCAAAGTTGAAAAGCTAGCATGTGTGATGGTATGGGGGTGTATTAGTGCCCAAGACATGGGTAACTTACACATCTGTGAAGACACCATTAATGCTGAAAGGTCCATACAGGCTTTGGAGCAACATATGTTGTCATCCTAGCAACGTTATCATGGACGCCCCTGCTTATTTCAGCAAGACAAGTGTTACAACAGCGTGGTTTCGTAGTAAAAGAGTGCGGGTACTTTCCTGGCCCGCCTGCAGTCCAGACCTGTCTCCCATGGAAAATGTGTGGTGCATTATGAAGCGTAAAATAGGACAGCGGAGACTCCGGACTGTTGAAGGACTGAAGCTCTACATAAAACAAGAATGGGAAAGAATTCCACTTTCAAAGCTTCAACAATTAGTTTCCTCAGTTCCCAAACGTTTATTGAGTGTTGTTAAAAGAAAAGGTGATGTAACACAGTGGTGAACATGCCCTTTCCCAACTACTTTGGCACGTGTTGCAGCCATGAAACTCTTAAGTTAATTATTATTTTAAAAAAAAATAAAGTTTATGAGTTTGAACATCAAATATCTGTGTATTCCGTTTATATTTACATCCAACACAATTTCCCAACTCATATGGAAACGGGGTTTGTATTTGCTAAAGTATTAATGTAAAGATATTTGCAAGTCATTAAAAATAATACAACAAAACAAGGTGTTCTATCTTTTTGCCTTGCTTACTAGTACTAGTTATTTACATGTTAAATGTGTTGTTTTCACCCGCTTTACTGAACTTTTATTAGATTAAAAGACATTAGTAATAACACTTTTAATGTCTAGCAAATAGAACATTTGTGAAAACAGAATGAATACTAAAATTACATTATTAATCACTTAGTATTAATTATTACTATTAATACTTACGTCCGTGTTATGTTGAAGGGCGGAGTCGTAATAGATGTTATATATGTAATAAATGTTATATATATATATAATATATGTTATATATGTAATAGATGTTATATATATATATATATAAATATATATATATGTTATATATGTAATAGATGTTATATATATATATAATATATGTTATATATGTAATAGATGTTATATATATATATATATATATATATATATATGTTATATATGTAATAGATGTTTTATATATATATATATATATATATATAATATATGTTATATATATAATAGATGTTGTATATGTAATAGATGTTATATATGTAATAGATGTGTATGTGGCGCCCCCTGGTGGTTTGGAGACGTACAGGCTGCATCTGTGCCTGCGACAGTGCATTAAATCTTCGACAATGTATTGTGGAATAATCCTCTCGTCACCTAAAATGAGCTAAAACTATTATTTATTTTGTTTCAAAATATTGTATTAATTTATCCGTTCGCAGAAGTATTGGGTTTGTTGCGCAGAACTGCGAGGTTTGTGTTGGAATTGTGCAGCACATGTTCAGTGGGGCTTCACGGTGGCAGAGGGGTTAGTGCGTCTGCCTCACAATACGAAGTTCCTGCAGTCCTGGGTTCAAATCCAGGCTCGGGATCTTTCTGTGTGGAGTTTGCATGTTCTCCCCGTGAATGCGTGGGTTCCCTCCGGGTACTCCGGCTTCCTCCCACTTCCAAAGACATGCACCTGGGGATAGGTTGATTGGCAACACTAAATGGTCCCTAGTGTGTGAATGTGAGTGTGAATGTTGTCTGTCTATCTGTGTTGGCCCTGTGATGAGGTGGCGACTTGTCCAGGGTGTACCCTGCCTTCCGCCCGATTGTAGCTGAGATAGGCGCCAGCGCCCCCCGCGACCCCGAAAGGGAATAAGCGGTAGAAAATGGATGGATGGATGTTCAGTGGGAAAGTGCTGACTCTGCAAAAGTTGAAGATCCACGCACGATACGTGGAGCACAGGTCGATATCAGTATCGATATATAGCTTTGTGTCAATGCATGATGGGACTGACGAATATTAAGACTTTTGGGCATATTTCAAAATATGCACATAATGAAGGCTTTAAGGAAGAAGTTTGATTAAAATAATGTATAAATGAATAATAATATTAATTTAAATGCTCATCATAATAGACTTTTTACAAAACTGCTCCAAATAATCAGATTTGATCTTTTTTATGTTCGATTGAAAAAATAAACAAATTTTAAAATAATAATAATAACCATCATATTTTTTAATAACTTTATACAAACCTGCTCAAAAAAATAATATATTTTTTCAAAGGTTGATTTACAGACATTTGACATTAACAGTCGTCAAAATAATATTAGAGATAAATAAATACACACATGCTCCAAAACAATTAGGTTTTTTTTTTTAAATTTTGCTGATTGTTTTTTTTTTTTAATTGTACGAACAATCAGATAAGTTTGATTTAAAAAAAATAAATAATATATATATATATATATATATATATATATAATTTAATTAAAAATCATAATTATAATTATAATTTTTTTCACGAACTTTTTCTAAAAAAATACGATTGTAGTTGTTTTCAGGTTTGATTTAAAAAAATAAATTAATTCTCTTTTCTTTGTCTTTTTTTAAATGTGCTCCAATCAATTTACATTTTTTCAAGTTTGATTTACAAAAATATAAAACATTCATATAACATTAACAGTCAAATATATATATATATATATATATATATATATATATATATATATACATATATATATATATATATATATATATATATACATATATATATATATATATACAAACTTTCTCCAAACAATTAGGTCGCTTTTGTCCAAGTTTGATTTAAAAAAAAAAAAACAACTAACTTGCTCCAAGCAATCAGAAAAAAGTTTGATGAAAAAAAATAATACAAAATCAAATTAAAAATCATAATTACATTGACACAAACTTTCTCTAAAAGAATCCAATTGGAGTTGTTTTCAAGTTTGATTAAAAAAAAATATTTATCGTATTTTTTATTTTTTTTTTACAAATGTGCGCCAATAAGATTTGATTTTTTCAAGTTTGTTTTTAAAAAGGTTTTAACAAATAAAAATAATATTAATAATCATCATTATTATAGATTAAAAAAAAACAAAAAACATGTTCCATACAATCAAATTAGATTTTCAAAGTTACATTTTTTAATTCAAATAATACAAATGAAAACAATATAATAGTCATAGTAATATAAATATACAAACATTTAATAACTTTACTTATTGTAAAATAAAAATTAATAAAATGTGATTGCAATGAGCTGTTTGAGGAATAAAACAAATGTGAAATAAGGCTTTATTTATTTACTATTTTAAAACATATAGCATGTTTAATGTAGTCTCTTCCCTTACAATCAGTTCAAAACACTTTTTTAATGAATGCCACACACTTTTAATAGATGCCTATACTGTATATACAGTACAGGCCAAAAGTGTGGACACACCTTCTCATTCAATGTGTTTT
Source organism: Nerophis ophidion (assembly GCF_033978795.1). Lineage (NCBI taxonomy): Eukaryota > Metazoa > Chordata > Actinopteri > Syngnathiformes > Syngnathidae > Nerophis > Nerophis ophidion. The sequence goes on from NC_084615.1 coordinate 78,632,248, forward strand.
TGTTTATTTTCATGACTATTTACATTGTAGATTGTCACTGAAGGCATCACAACTATGAATGAACACACCTGGAGTTATGTACTTAACTAAAAAAAGGTGAAGTAACTGTAAACATGTTTTATATTCTAGTTTGTTCAAAATAGCCACCATTTGCTCTGATTACTGATTTGCACACTCTTGGCATTCTCTCCATGAGCTTCAAGATCTAGTCACCTGAAATGCTTTCCACTTTACAGGTGTGTCTTACCGGGGTTGATTAGTGGAATTTCTTGCTTTATTAACGGCGTTGGGACCATCAGTTGTGTTGTGAATGACAAGTTGTGTCTAAACTGCTGGCCTGTACTGTACGTGTGTGACTGATACAAATACAATATATATGCAATCGAGGTACAACTGTAAACCCCACACACACACACACACACACACACACACACACACACACACACTGGTCATGACCATGCATCTATTTCTGTGGTCAAGTTGTGTGTGAATGTCTTCAAGCACAACTCTTCCCTCCCTCAAAAGCAGTGCTAACAGCTTTTGTCAGTCACACACACACACACACACACACACACACACACACACACACACACACACACACACACTCGTATTTGTTACCTTTTTGAGACCTCCGAAAAGTGCCGACCACTTTAGAACCACCCTTTCTAGATATATAAGGATTTGTATTGCCAACAATAATATTATATATATATATATATATATACATATATATATATATATAGCCTATCTGCATTAGTATTTAATGTTTTTGATGAATTTTGGCCTAAGGAGGGCATTTCAATTTCTTACCCACACTTGTCATTTCATATGTTGACCAGCGGGAGGAGCACTTTTAAAACCGACACACGGTCAATTTGAAAAATGCCTTCTTTTAGGGATCACCTTCATTTTGATAGATTTCACCACCAGGGGTGCAAATGAGACATGGTTATCCGTATTTTTTCCGTATAGGACCATGTTTTACTGTATATCCTAACTTGTTCATATGGACGGTACTTTTCCTTGTTGATGTCTAAAGAGGGGTAAAAATACAAGAACACACACACACACACACACACACACACACACACACACACACACACACACACACACACACACACACACACACACACACACACACACACACACACACACACACACACACACACACACACACTTGTATTTCTTACCTTTTTGAGACCTCCAAAAAGTGCCTACCTCTGTAGAACCACCCTTTCTCGATATATAAGGATTTGTATTTCCAACTGTACTTTTCCTTGTTGATGTTTCAAGAGGGGTAAAAATACAACACACACACACACACACACACACACACACACACACACGCTTGTATTTGTTACCTTTTTGAGACCTCCGAAAAGTGCCTACCTCTTTAGAACCACCCTTTCTAGATATATAAGGATTTGTATTTCCAACAACAACAATAATATATATATATATATATATATATATATATATATATATATATATATATATATATATATATATATATATATATATATATATATAGCCTATCTGCATTAGTATTTAATGTTTTTGATGAATTTTGGCCTAAGGGGGGCATTTCAATTTCTTACCCACACTTGTCACTTCATATGTTGACCAGCAGGAGGAGCACTTTTAAAACCGACACACGGTCATTTTGAAAAATGCCTCCTTTTAGGGCTCACCTTCATTTTGATAGATTTCACCACCAGGGGTGCAAATGAGACATTCTCTATTTTTTCCGTATAGGACCATGTTTTACTGTATATCCTAACTTGTTCATATGGACGGTACTTTTCCTTGTTGATGTCTCAAGAAGGGTAAAAATACACACACACACACACACACACACACACACACACACACACACACACACACACACACACACACACACACGCACACACGCACACACGCACGCACACTTTCTTGGCACGGCCAGCAGAACTGCTCTAGTGTCACAATCTAAGGCCAAAATCCCCCAGAGAGGAAACATTTCTTTAAAGTCGGATCATGGCGATGCAAGGTCTTCTTGTGGACACTTCCACCTCAGCCACTTCTTGCTCCGAGGACCCCCCGATCGACAACTGCCCACCTTTTACCCGAGCAGGCAGAGACCAGGGAGCGGAGGGTAGACACGTGTTCCGCGCTGTAACCGGACCCCCTGGCCTCTGCAGCCCTCAGACTGCTGGGACTGTGGTTCCCACACGGGTCAGAGAGGGACTAAGGCCTGGCGGTGGGCCAGATCACTCCTACTGGAGACGACCTTTGGGAGTGTTGGCGCATGATCCTAGAATAAACACAAGAGGAGGAGGATACGGGCCAGATGACAACCCCGGTCCGAGGCGGAGCTGGGAACATCGGAGCACGCTCTCGTTCTACGATAACCTCCCTGAGGAAGTCGCCGAGATGCAACCCAGCTTCAAGGAGCACACGTGGGCCACTAAGCTGATCCAGGAAGCAGCTGATGAAGGTCGGTTAGAGAACGGCTGCAACGACCACCAAGAGTTGGACTGCGGGTTTGTACAAGAGGACCAGATGCTGCTTTACCGACGGTCACCGGGGCCCCAAAGCCAGGTTCAGCACCAATCGCAGACTCACTGGGTCCCTAAGGTGCCCCCTCCTCTGCCCCTGGCTGACCCTTCTGCCGGTGCACTCCGCAGCCTCCTCACCAACCTCCAGCAGCACATCCTCAAACAACAGGAAGTGTACGAAGCCCGCATAGTCAGGTAAGACTCACTTTCTTCTTGGGAATGTGTTAGAGGGTTTAACCCCAAGCATCCTGTTGAGCTCCCAGCTGCTCTGCATAGTCTGCTATTTCCCAACTCTTGGATTTATGAGATAAAAATGCTCCACCGTACTTCATCCAATACTTATTGTTTTGTTGGTTTTAATACGGGATAAGAGGTTGCATGTAGGGCTGGGCCTTTTTTTAATATCTCGATATTTTTAAGCCATGTCGCAATGCATGATATATATCTCTTGATGTTTTGCCTTGATCTTTTTGATTGATTGATACTTTTATTAGTAGATTGCACAGTACAGTACATATTCCGTACAATTGACCACTAAATGGTAACACCCCAATAAGTTTTTCAACTAATTTAAGTCGGGGTCCACGTTAATCAATTCATGGTACAAATATATACTATCAGAATAATCACACAAGTTAATCGTCATAGTATATACATTGAATTATTTACATTATTTACAATCCGGGGGTGGGATGAGGAGCTTTGGTTGATATCAGTACTTCAGTCATCAACAATTGCATCAACAGAGAAATGTGGACATTGAAACAGTGTAGGTCTTATTTAGTAGGATATGTACAGCCAGCAGAGAACATAGTGAGTTCACATAGCATAAGAACAAGTATATACATTAGAAGTACATTTGAGTTGTTTATAATCCGGGGAGATGGGATGTGAATGGAGGAGGGTATTAGTAAAGTGTTGAAGTTGCCTGGAGGTGTTGTTTTAGAGCAGTTTTGAAGGAATATAGAGATGCACTTACTTTTACACCTGTTGGGAGTGGGGGGGGGTTGCCCACTTCTGAGGTCCTCTCCAAGGTTTCTCATAGTCAGCATTGTCACTGGCGTCCCACTGGATGTGAATTCTCCCTGCCCACTGGGTGTGAGTTTTCCTTGCCCTTTTGTGGGTTCTTCCGAGGATGTTGTAGTCGTAATGATTTGTGCAGTCCTTTGAGACATTTGTGATTTGGGGCTATATAAATAAACATTGATTGATTGACTTTTCAAATGATGCTACATATTAGCAGTAACGCTATTTTTTGTAGCAAGGCTTTTGCCCCACACTTGACAAATTACGGTTGTCTGTTCGACATATTCCCACTGGAAGCCAAACCACCGCCAGACGATGCAAACCCCTGCTGTGTTTCTCGGGAATTCATTCTTCCTTCATTTGCTACCAGATTCACACCTTCTTTCTCGCGTATTACCACTCGCACGGCTCTGCTAGCATCACAGCTAATGTTACCCATGCTGCTAGTACCTCTCTGCTCCGCTAGGGCAGGGGTCGGGAACCTTTTTGGCTGAGAGAGCCATGAAAGCCAAATATTTCACGAAGTATTTCCGTATAAAAACTAAATGTGTGCATTTTTAAGTATGACCAACATTAAGTATAATAAGTCTCTTATTCTTCTTAACAACATTGTTATTATAAAAGTTAACCAATAATACATATAATACTTCTTACCATTAATGCGACATCTTTAACAGGCGCGGTAGAAAACGGATGGCTGGACTAAAATGCATGAGAATGTTTTATAATTTGAACATTATTTTTGATACTGTGATTACCGGCGGAATTATTCATTACTTATCGTGTTAAGCAATGTCAGGTAAGATTTATGTGAGAGCCAGATGCAGTCATCTGGCTCTAGAGCCATAGGTTACCTACCCCGGGTTTAAGCATTAGACACCTTTTTACCTGCACCCTGCCTCCCGCTGTTTCCCACATCTACAAAGCAATTAGCTACCGACTGCCACCTACTGATATGGAAGAGTATTACACGGTTACTCGGCATAGCTCGGTTGGTAGAGTGGCCGTGCTAGCAACCTGAGGGTTCCAGGTGCGATTCCCGCTTCCGCCATCCTAGTCACTGCCGTTGTGTCCTTGGGCAAGACACTTTTACACACCTGCCCACAGTGCCACCCACACTGGTTTAAATGTAACTTAGATATTGGGTGTCACTTTGTAAAGCGCTTTGAGTCACTAGAGAAAAGCGCTATATAAATATAATTATCTGAGAGCCATATGCAGTCATCAAAAGAGCCACATCTGGTGCTAGAGCATTTACGTAAGTGACGTATGTAAGAAGGTGCGCTTGTCTGTGATAAGGAGAGATAAGAGTGAGAAGAGCATGAAGTGTAATGCCCGCAGCTAAAAGCGTGAGAACGTATACTCGAATGTCACGAGTCATTTTCTATATGGCACAAAAACAAACCCGCAATAAATCATCCATCCATCCATCCATCATCTTCCGCTTATCCGAGGTCGGGTCGCGGGGGCAACAGCCTAAGCAGGGAAACCCAGACTTCCCTCTCCCCAGCCACTTCGTCTAGCTCTTCCCGGGGGATCCCGAGGCGTTCCCAGGCCAGCCGGGAGACATAGTCTTCCCAACGTGTCCTGGGTCTTCCCCGTGGCCTCCTACCGGTTGGACGTTCGGGTGGCATCCTGACCAGATGCCCGAACCACCTCATCTGGCTCCTCTCCATGTGGAGGAGCAGCGGCTTTACTTTGAGTTCCTCCCGGATGGCAGAGCTTCTCACCCTATCTCTAAGGGAGAGACAGGAAACTCATTTGGGCCGCTTGTACCCGTGATCTTATCCTTTCGGTCATGACCCAAAGCTCATGACCATAGGTGAGGATGGGAACTTAGATCGACCGGTAAATTGAGAGCTTTGCCTTCCGGCTCAGCTTCTTCTTCACCACAACGGATCGGTACAACGTCCGCATTACTGAAGACGCCGCACCGATCCGCCTGTCGATCTCACGATCCACTCTTCCCTCACTCGTGAACAAGACTCCTAAGAACTTGAACTCCTCCACTTGGGGCAGGGTCTCCTCCCCAACCCGGAGATGGCACTCCACCCTTTTCCGGGCGAGAACCATGGACTCGGACTTGGAGGTGCTGATTCTCATTCCGGTCGCTTCACACTCGGCTGCAAACCGATCCAGTGAGAGCTGAAGATCCTGACCAGATGAAGCCATCAGGACCACATCATCTGCAAAAAACAGAGACCTAATCCTGCGGTCACCAAACCGGAACCCCTCAACGCCTTGACTGCACCTAGAAATTCTGTCCATAAAAGTTATGAACAGAATGGGTGACAAAGGACAGCCTTGGCGGAGTCCAACCCTCACTGGAAATGTGTTTGACTTACTGCCGGCAATGCGGACCAAGTTCTGACACTGATCATACAGGGAGTGGACCGCCACTATAAGACAGTCCGATACCTAAATCATGTATATCGATATATCGCCCAGCCCTAGTTCCATGTCGTGGTTCTATGTAAAAAGCACCTGATACAGGGAGGCAGCACTAAATGAAGAGTCCATGCAGCTGACCTGGTCCCAACCCACATACCTTCTCACCAATATAGACGGAGCACGTCCGGGCAAAAGGTCAAGGGACAGCAGTGGCTAAAGGAAGGAGAAAACAATGTATTGGCATGAATTGAATTAAAAACCACTTTTAATCAGATTTAATCACAGGATTATTAGGGAAGAAAATGACTGGGAAAATATGGAATGACCTGACTTGAACGATATTTATGCCATTGCTTAAGTTTACAGGGGGAAAAAAACCCTTGCAAATAACAGACATAAGTTTACAGAAAAAAACAAAAAACAAATAACAGACATACGGAGCGGTATACCTCAGTTGGTAGAGTGGCCGTGCCAGCAACTTGAGGGGTTCCGGGTTCGATTCCCACTTTCGCCATCCTGCCGTTGTGTCCTTGGGCAAGACACTTTACCCACCTGCTCCCAGTGCCACCCACACTGCTTTAAATGGAACTCAGATATTGGGTTTCACTATGGAAAAGTCCAATGAGTCACTAGAAAAAAGCGCAATCCATCCATCTTCTACCACTATTCCCTTCGGGGTCGCTGGAGCCTATCTACACCCTGGACAAGTCGCCACCTCATCGCAGGGCCAACACAGATAGACAGACAACAATCACACACTAGGGACCATTTAGTGTTGCCAATCAACCTATCCCCAGGTGCGTGTCTTTGGAGGTGGGAGGGGCCTATCCCCAGGTGCATGTCTTTGGAAGTGGGAGGAAGCCGGAGTACCCGGAGGGAACCCACGCATTCACGGGGAGAACATGCAAACTCCACACAGAAAGATGCCGAGACCGGGATTGAACCCAGGACTACTCAGGACCATAATTCACTTCACACAAAACCATTTTTATATGTCAACGTTCTGACTTTAAGAAACACTCAGATGAAGCAAGAATATGAACTGTAGAGGTCAGTAAGGGTTTTATTTCTAGATTAAGCAGAAGTTATGGAATTGCTCAATTCTGAGACAAAATTAGGGATATCCATTTTAATTTTCTAAAGCCAACACCTGCATCGGATTTAATCTGTTCATTAGTTTGCAGTTAAAGACCAGTGTTCACACCTTAGAGCAGTGGTTCTCAAATGGGGGTACGTGTACCCCTGGGGGTACTTGAAGGTATGCCAAGGGGGAGGTGAGATTTTTGAAAAATATTCCAAAAATGGCAACAATTCAAAAATCCTTTATAAATATATTTATTGAATAATACTTGAATGTGAGTTCATGAAGTGTGAAAAGAAATACAACAATGCAATATTCAGTGTTGACAGCTAGATTTTTTGTGGACATGTTCCATAAATATTGATGTTAAAGATTTCTTTTTTTTTTTGGAAGAAATGTTTAGAATGAAGTTGATAAATCGAGATGGATCTCTATGAAGGAACTCTCCTGACGGAATAAATAAAGTACTATCTAAAACTAAAATTACAATCCCCAAAGAGGGCACTTTAAGTTGATGATTACTTCTATGTGGAGAAATCTTTATTTAGAAGAATCACTTGTTTATTTTTCAACACATTTTCAGTTATTTTTATATCTTTTTTTTCCCAAATAGTTGAAGAAAGACCACTACAAATGAGCAATATTTTGCACTGTTATACAATTTAATAAATCAGAAACTGATGACATAGTGCTCTATTTTACTTCTTTATCCCTTTTTTTTCCAGCCAAAAATGCTTTGCTCTGATTAGGGGGTACTTGAATTAAAAAAATGTTCACAGAAAAAAGGTTGAGAACCACTGCCTTAGAGAGTGAAGTCTGTTATATTTGTGTAGCGATTTTCTCTCGAGACTCAAAGTACTTTACATAGTGGAACCCATTATCGACATCTTTAAGTCACATTTGAACAGTGTTGTTTCCTACCTAGGCCTTCAGTGATGTCCGACTTCAATGGTTACCTCTTAAAATACTACACATGCTGGAGAAATAGTATACGGAAACACATTTACGCCCTAGTGGGCATTGTACAAAACGGGTTATTTTCTGGCACGTGTAAAAATCCATAAATCCGCATCAGCAATTAAAACAAACCTTATGTGGTACTGTCAAAATTAAAATGGCAAAAAACATATTAAACGTGAAAAAATAATGAAAGAAAGGATTTGAACTTACAATTTGTAGCACCCTTTGGACGCCATACTCTTTGTCGATTCCAGTGGAAATCCCGCCATTTCATCGTCCTGTGCATTTGACCCATGCCCTGGGAGGTGAGGGGAGCAGTGAGCAGCGCTCGGGAATCATTTTGGTGATTTAACCCCCAATTCCAACCATTGATGCTGAGTGCCAAGCAGGGAGGTCATGGGTCCCATTTTTATAGTCTTTGGTATGACTTGGCCAGGGTTTGAACTCACGACCTACAGATCTCAGGGCGGACATTCTATCCACAAGGCCACTGAGCAAACTTTATCTGTTGTCTGATTTTTTTTTCGACAAACGTAAACAACCTAATGGACATTCTCCAAGTCGGGTAGTTCCATTTTTTGTTTTCTTTGCTAGGGGTTGTGTATCCTTTCCAGGCAAATAGCTCTCGGGTGAGTCAAACACGATGAGGCCACGTTCTGCGAAAACCTCCTTTTAGTCAGGTTCTATTAACACACCAGTTACTCTCTTTGTGTTATTAATGTGATATTTTAAGACGGAAGTACCATGTTTTTTAGAACTGAAATGTCTCATTGAGAGGGCAATCAGAACGCTCTGTAAGCATCTTCCATGTTGACTTGTTTCGCGTGACAATAACTCAATAATAATGACGGATCAATCCACATTAACTATTCATTTTGAGAGTAGGGCTGGGCGATATATTTTGGGTTTGTCTCTGTGCGATATAGACATGACTAAATCGTGACATTCGAGTATACCAGGGGTCGGGAACCTTTTTGGCTGAGAGAGCCCTGAAAGCCAAATATTTCAAAATGTATTTCCGTGAGAGCCATATCATATTTTTTAACACTGAATACAACTAAATGCGTGCATTTTTAAGTAAGACCAACATTTTTAGAGTCTAATAAGTCTCTTATTCTTTTTAATAACATTGTTATTCTGAAGCTAACCAATAATAAATCAAATGTCATGTCAGTTGATCATGTTTTTGTTTGGCCATGTGCTGTTTGTCCTTTGGACTCTTTAAGTTCCTGTTTTTTTCCACTCCCTTGTCTGGTTTCCTTGGTTACTCATTTTGTCCACCTGTCTCTGGTGGACAAAATGCCCGCTCACCTGCTTCCCGAGCACTAATCAGAGGCAGTATTTAAGCTCGTCTTTGCCAGTCAGTCGCCCTGGCGTCAATGTGATCTTTTCTTGCTCTGTGCTGACTTGTTTCATGCCTTGCCATAGTTTCGTGCTTCATGCCATGCCAAGTAAGTTTTGTTTGATTTATGTTCATAGTCTGTTTATGCGTTAGCTTTGTTCCTTAGCCCAAGTTGTGCCTCCGCTGTGAGCGATTTTTGTTTGTATTTTTTTTAAACTTAAATTAAGTCATGTTTTTACCTAAATGCCATGTCCCGAGTGGTCCGTCTGCCTTCCTGGGAGAACGACCCCGCAGCAAGCTGCGACCCGTTTAACTTCTTACCATTAATGCGACTTCTTGAACAGGTGCGGTACAAAACGGATGGATGGATTTAAATGCATGAGAATGTTTTGTATTTTGCACGTTATTTTTAGCACTGTGACTACCAGAAACATTCATAATTATCGCGTTAAGCAATGTCAGCTAAGATTTATCTGAGAGCCAGATGCTGTCATCAAAAGAGCCACATCTGGCTCTAGAGCCATAGGTTCTCTACCCCTGGAGTATACGTTCTCACGCAGTTGCTTTTAACTGCAGGCATTACACTACAGGCTCTTCTCACTCTTTCTTGTCTCTGTTTCTCATAGAGACTTAAAACAAGCACACCTTCTTACATACGTCACATGTGCAACGTCACACGCTCCCACGGAGCAGACAGGTAGCGAAATGGCAACGTTAGCTGTGATGCTAACGGTGAGGTGCGGGTGGCATTACGAGAGAGAAGGTGCGAATGTGGTAACAAATGAAGGAATAATTCATTCCCAAGAAAAACGGCACAGGGTCCATCGTCTGGCGGTGGTTTGGCTTCGAACGGGAATATGTTGAGCAATTATGCGGCAAAAGCGTTGCTACAAAAAGCAGCACCACTGCTAATGTGTAGCATCCTTTGAAAAGTCACCTGCTAAAGAATGAAGAGTGCTTGAAACTCTGCATGTCAACATCTCCGTTCGGTGCCACGCCAACAAAATGCAGAAGCAACTATTTCCAGATCAACACCGTTTGAAAAAAAATTGTCAACAACAGAAGGAAATAACGTCCACAGGAACCTACCACATAGTTTGATTTCCTGTTATGCAGCTCATTTTTATTTGACCCTAATTGAAATATCATGTATGACATCATGCACAAAAGTGCACTTTATTGGTTTTAAACTTGTATTGGCATTCTGTGTCATAACTTGGCTTGGACAAGGCTTGTGTGTGCTCCTTCGACGCAGCGGGATTACAGGACCAGTCAGGCATGAATTCAGGTACATGTTTTTTTTATTTAAACACTATAATCAAAAATAATCAAACTAAGGGCGCTCACACGGAGGTATAAAACTTGGCTACAAAATATAAACAGGAAACAAAAACACTTGCTCGACTATGGCATGACTATATACAAACAAAACAAAATGTCACGATCCGCCTGGTCGTTGTGCATCCACCAAGTGGCAACTCCGCGCAACAAGTGCGCCGAACACGTGACAGAAAAGTAGAAAAATAAACCGCGTGCCTACGCACAAAAGCTAACACTAAACTTAGCAGGATACAAAAAGGGTTCCAAAACGTTGACGTGCCGAATGCACGCAAAGCTAAGACGGAACTTAGCACAACTAAAGCAGAGATAAGCAGAGGATACATACGTGATTGTTGCCGTTAGCAAATAATGAGCCGAGCACGAACTGAGGAATCAGGTGGGCTTAAATACACAAATAATAATCAAAAACAGGTGTGTGACAGGAGCCCGTGAGGAGGAGCACACTACGTTGCCATGGTGACTAAGCGGGGAAGTGCTCAAACACAACGAATCGGCCGAGTCCAGAACTAAACATGAACAAACACATATAAACGGCACAAAACTAGCACTGTGGCATAAATACATAAACTTACTCGGCATGAAACTGTGGACGAGGACGTGAAGGTTTGAACAGCATGGGTAGGGTGCGTGCGAGTGTGAGAGGCTGAGGATCGGGGCGTGACTAAGGGGACCAGGTGGAAACTAATGGGTTGTCATGGAAACAAACAAAACCAGGAAGTGCAAAATGTGAAGCAAGAGTCCAAAAACAAAACAGAACATGACCAAACATAAACCTGATTTACAGGCATTGCATTCTGTACAAAAAGTGCACTTTAATTTAGTGTTGTTTTTATATGTCATCTTAGTGACATCATGCACAAAAGTGCACTCATGGCTTGTTTTAAAATGTCTCTGACAATCTTCCACTTTCTGTTTTGGAAATGACATGAATGTTTGTGCCACTGCTTAATAACTGTTTAATAAAAACAATTTTGGTCAATTAACTTAGTTGTGATTTCCGTTTCTGCATGAAAGTTCAAAAGTAGCATATATGAATGCAGTATGAAGAAGAATGTTTGAATGTAGACACATAGAATCATCATACTGCTGTGATTATATGCATCAAGTGTTCATTCAAGGCTAAGGCAAAATATCCAGATATATTTCGTGTATCGTGACATGGCCTAAAAATATCGATATATTAATAAAAGGCCGTATCGCCCAACCCTAATTGAGAGCTCTAAAACCGCAAATGAATTTCCTGTCGGGAATCTAATGTTGTCTTTCTTCCAACTCATGCTGTGGATCTCAGCTTAGAGGAGAGAAACAAGGAGCTGCAGGACGAGGTGGTTTGTTTGAAAACCAACTTGACCCGGCAGCGTCACTGGTACCAGGTCGTAGAGGCAAAGATCGCAGAGTCCGAAAGGGATCGAGACGCTGCGGAGCGGTGCAACTCGGCACTGCAGAAAGACATGGAGCAGTTCTTCGACACGTTCGGAGAGCTCAACAACGAGGCCAAGAAGACAGAGAACATCATCGGGAGCTTTTGAGGGGAAAAAAAGCACAAATAAACTTCAACACAAGATGTTGTATAGTATTTTATCTCTCTCTGTAGACACAACATCCCCTTTCCTATTTAGGAAAGGGGATGTTGTGTCCATAATGTACACATAGTTCTTTATGAGGAATCTGAAAATACAGAAATGATACAAACTGGACAATAATTGCATATGGCTGAATACGTGTTCTCGTTGAAATTCCGTAGGAAATCACACAAAACATCCTGCGGTTATTCTCGGAAGAGGAGAAAAACAGCAATTTTTTTTTTCTTCCTTTGGTTCCCTTCTACTGCTGACGTACGTTTTGTACAAAAATCCTACGACAAGCCCCCTGAATGATAGTGTGATTATTGTGGATGCACAAGACAGTTCTGAAAGGAAAACGGCAAAAAAGGAACAAAATCGGGTCGTGCCGAGTTTAAAATGAAAAGGCGGAACAAAACACGATCAAATTCCACAGAAAAAGATGAATGTGGAAAACGAGGCTTGAGTGAGAATAGTCCTTTTCTGCATGAAGTCCATTTCCATGATTTCATCCCTCCATTTCACACGGAGAGGCCACTGAGAACTTTATGGGCATACATGCATCTAAAACAGAACAAAAAAAAACACCTCATAGTCTAAAACAGGGGTCGGGAACCTTTTTGGCTGAGAATCCAAATATTTTAAAATGTATTTCCATAAGAGCCATTTAATATTTTTTTCAACACTGAACACAACTAAACGCGAGCATTTTTAAGTAAGACCAACATTTCTAGAGTATAATAGGTCTCTTATTCTTTGTTATTCTGAAGCTAACTGTGGAGGGGGCGTGGCGTGCGGGCCTGCAGCGAAGCGGGCTGTGCCAGGACTGGCCTCGAAACCAGCGACATGTGCATAGATGGCCCACCTGGACCTCGTTATCTAATCACCTGTCGCTCAGTGATAAGCAGCAGCCAGGAGCGAGCGAGAACGAAAGAGAAAAAGACAATGCTGGAAAGCAACTGACAGACTTATTGAGAAATAAAACAACACTTTAACCCAGAAACAGGCTCTCATGTCGGTGCTTGGTGGTCTGAAGAACCCCCAGGAGAGTTATCCCCACATTAACCAATAATAAATAAATCACTTCTTACCATTGACGCAACTTCTTGAACAGGTGCGGTAGAAACGGATGGATGGATTAAAAATGCATGACAATGTTTTATATTTTGAACATTATTTTTAACACTGTGAATACAAGTGGACTTAAAGCTGCAAACAGCGATGGACGCGACCGCTTTGGCTGCTGCCCCCTCGACCCAAGCCCAGATAAGCGGTAGAGGATGGATGGATGGATTATTACACAGAGAAAAAGTTGTATACACATGTGTTCATAGTAATAACAGTTGTAAAGTGGCTTGGGCATTTTATAAGGAGGCTTTGGACCGACATTTTAAGAATAATGCATGGTGAATGTAATGCAGTTGTTGTATTGAAGTGCGAATAGCAAACTTCCTGTTGATTTTAGTTGGGGGCGGTCAGTGTGTGAAATATAGGTCTCAGTGAGACCTATATTGAGGTTTTTGTTTCATCTGTGTATGACAGTCCTACAGTTTAATCTAAGCAGAAAACCGCCATTTTGTGACAACGGCAGCAGTGCAATGGTTCTTTGCGGGCTCATAAAATCCAAACCGGGGTAGTAATTAAAACTATTTTTTAAATTTTTAATCAAAAGGGTTCAACCTCTCTTCTGTGCTTATTTGAAGTCGACACGACAAACGGCCTCAGAGGAGATCATGTTTGGAAAAAAAGCGACATTTTTTTAGCCAACTTTTGTATTGAAGTGGGAATAGCAAATTTCCTGTTGTTTTCAGCCGGGGGGCGGTCTCAGTGGATGAAATATAGGTCTAACTGAGACCCACGTAGAGGTTTTTGTTACATGTTTCTACGACATTCCTACTGGAAGTTACAGACAGTTTTGTCTGTGTTTTCTTCCTAGGGAGCGCTTGAGCGCAATTTTGAGTTTTGAGGTTTGATTTTTTTGATTAGATCGCAATTTTCACCAGTCCTTATGTGTGTGTCAAATTTGGTGAGTTCTGAAGCATGTTAAGGCGGTCAAATTACAGCTCAAAGAGGCGGCGGCATTATAATAAAGAATAATAATAAAGAATAATAATAATATCCATCCATCTTCTTCCGCTTATCCGAGGTCGGGTCGCGGGGGCAACAGCCTAAGCAGGGAAACTCAGACTTCCCTTTCCCCAGCCACTTCGTCTAGCTCTTCCCGGGGGATCCCGAGGCGTTCCCAGGCCAGCCGGGAGACATAGTCTTCCCAACGTGTCCTGGGTCTTCCCCGTGGCCTCCTACCGGTTGGACGTGCCCTAAACACCTCCCTAGGGAGGCGTTCGGGTGGCATCCTGACCAGATGCCCGAACCACCTCATCTGGCTCCCCTCCATGTGGAGGAGCAGCGGCTTTACTTTGAGTTCCTCCCGGATGGCAGAGCTTCTCACCCTATCTCTAAGGGAGAGACCTGGAAACTCATTTGGGCCGCTTGTACCCATGATCTCATCCTTTCGGTCATGACCCAAAGCTCATGACCATAGGTGAGGATGGGAACGTAGATCGACCGGTAAATTGAGAGCTTTGCCTTCCGGCTCAGCTCCTTCTTCACCACAACGGATCGGTACAACGTCCGCATTACTGAAGACGCCGCACCGATCCGCCTGTCGATCTCACGATCCACTCTTCCCTCACTCGTGAACAAGACTCCTAGGTACTTAAACTCCTCCACTTGGGGCAGGGTCTCCTCCCCAACCCGGAGACGGCATTCCCCCCTTTTCCGGGCGAGAACCATGGACTCGGACTTGGAGGTGCTGATTCTCATTCCGGTCGCTTCACACTCGGCTGCAAACCGATCCAGTGAGAGCTGAAGATCCCGGTCAGATGAAGCCATCAGGACCACATCATCTGCAAAAAGCAGAGACCTAATCCTGCGGTCACCAAACCGGAACCCCTCAACGCCTTGACTGCGCCTAGAAATTCTGTCCATAAAAGTTATGAACAGAATGGGTGACAAAGGACAGCCTTGGCGGAGTCCAACCCTCACTGGAAATGTGTTCGACTTACTGCCGGCAATGCGGACCAAGCTCTGACACTGATCATACAGGGAACGGACCGCCACAATAAGACAGTCCGATACCCCATACTCTCTGAGCAGGACTTCCCGAGGGACACGGTCGAATGCCTTCTCCAAGTCCACAAAGCACATGTAGACTGGTTGGGCAAACTCCCATGCACCCTCAAGAACCCTGCCCAGAGTATAGAGCTGGTCCACAGTTATAATACAACCTTAAACAATTCAATAGGGTCCTCTGTCCCAAAGGGACATCGGTCCCTAATTATTAATTATTTATCGTGTTAAGCAATGTCAGCTCAGATTTACCTGAGAGCCGGACGCAGTCATCAAAAGAGCCACAGGTTCCCTACCCCTGGTCTAGAACATCAAGGATCCTTTGTAACACCATATATAGTGCAACTGCATTTTGCATGCAACAGTAGTGGGAGTTTTGTTCTACATGATGCTACGGAATGGTTTAGTGATGGTGTGAAGTGCTTGATGAAATTTCGATGATTGACAGGAGGCTGAATGATCAGATGGGCCTCAGTGTGTGCAACATATTGCAAGAACAGAAACAACAAGCATGTATCTCTTTGCATCCCCCTCAAATTTACAGGATATTTTCAACGACGTATAATGTTCATTAGCACAGTACTTTATGTCAAATGTCGGGTGATTGCAATAATATACATTTACACAGGCACATAGAGTTTTTTCTTTTTGACAAACACACGATTTGCGACGACCACGAGCACGACGCGTGCGAGATCATCCTTACATACAGAACATTTCGTCACACGGCGGCGTAAAACACTGCCATCACAGCTTTGCCATGCTGCCCGGTGTACATGTTCTACACCACTCAGGCCAAATCAAGAAGAAAAACCTTGTGCGGACCAAGCTGGCAGGATATTGCAAGCCAGCCAGAGAATCGAGCGATCTACAAACTTTCCATATGAGTTGGGACATTGTGTTAGATGTAAATAGAAACGGAATTGTGCAGATCCTTTCAAGCCATATTCAGTTGAATATGCTACAAAGACAACATATTTGATGTTCAAACTGATAAACATTTTTTGGGGGGGGGAAATAATCATTAACTTTAGAATTTGATGCCAGCAACACGTGACAATGAAGTTGGGAAAGGTGGCCATAAATACTGATAAAGTTGAAGAATGATCATCAAACACTTATTTGGAACATCCCACAGGTGTGCAGACTAATTGGGAACAGGTGGGTGCCATGATTGGCTATAAAAACAGCGTTCCAAAAAATGCTCAGTCTTTCACAAGAAAGGATGGGGCGAGGTACACCCCTTTGTCCACAACTGTGTGAGCAAATAGTCAAACAGTTTAAGAACAACCTTTCTCAAAGTGACATTGCAAGAAATTTAGGGATTTCAACATCTACGCTCCATAATATCATCAAAAGGTTCAGAGAATCTGGAGAAATCACTCCATGTAAGCGGCATGGCCGGAAACCAACATTGAATGACCGTGACCTTTGATCCCTCAGACGGTGCTGTATCAAAAACAGACATCAATCTCTAAAGGATATCACCACATGGGCTCAGGAACACTTCAGAAAACCACTGTTTTTAAATAAAGTTTTTCGCTACATCTGTAAGTGCAAGTTAAAGCTCGACTATGCAAAGCGAAAGCCATTTAAAATTGTTTTTTGGAAATATTCGACATCCGGACCAAAGGGGAAGCGAACCATCCAGACTGTTATCGTCGCAAAGTGTAAAAGCCAGCATGTGTGATGGTATGGAGGTGCATTAGTGCCCAAGGCATGGGTAACTTACACATCTGTGAAGGCCCCATTAATGCTGAAAGGTACATACAGGTTTTGGAACAACATATGCTGCCATCTAAGCGCCGCTCCTGCTTATTTCAGCAAGACAATGCCAAGCCACATTCAGCATGTGTTACAACAGTGTGGCTTTGTAAATGAATAAAAAAAAGAGTGCGGGTACTTTACAGTCCAGTCATGTCTCCTATCGAAAATGTACATTATGAAGCGTAAAATACGACAGCGGAGATCCCGGACTGTTGAAGGACTGAAGCTCTACATAAAACAAGAATGGGAAGGAATTCCACTTTCAAAGCTTCAACAATTAGTTTCCTCAGTTCCCAAACATTTGAGTGTTGTTAAAAGAAAAGGTGATGTAACACAGTTTTACTACTTACGTATAAAATACTACACGGTCTAGCTCCATCCTATCTTGCCGATTGTATTGTACCATATGTCCCGGCAAGAAATCTGCGTTCAAAAGACTCCGGCTTATTAGTGATTCCTAAAGCCCCAAAAAAAGTCTGCGGGCTATAGAGCGTTTTCCGTTCGGGCTCCAGTACTCTGGAATGCCCTCCCGGTAACAGTTTGAGATGCCACCTCAGTAGAAGCATTTAAGTCTCACCTTAAAACTCATTTGTATACTCTAGCCTTTAAATAGACTCCCTTTTTAGACCAGTTGATCTGCCGCTTCTTTTCTTTTTTCTCCTATGTCCCCCCCTCCTTTGTGGAGGGGGTCCGGTCCGATGACCATGGATGAAGTACTGGCTGTCCAGAGTCGAGACCCAGGATGGACCACTCGCCTGTGTATCGGTTGGGGACATCTCTACGCTGCTGATCCGCCTCCGCTTGGGATGGTTTCCTGTGGACGGGACTCTCGCTGCTGTCTTGGATCCGCTTTGAACTGAACTCTCGCGGCTGTGTTGGAGCCACTATGGATTGAACTTTCACAGTATCATGTTAGACCCGCTCGACATCCATTGCTTTCGGTCCCCTAGAGGGGTGGGGGTTGCCCACATCTGAGGTCCTCTCCAAGGTTTCTCATGGTCAGCATTGTCACTTGCGTCCCACTGGATGTGAATTCTCCCTGCCCACTGGGTGTGAGTTTTCCTTGCCCTTTTGTGGGTTCTTCCGAGGATGTTGTAGTCGTAATGACTTGTGCAGTCCTTTGAGACATTTGTGATTTGGGGCTATATAAATAAACATTGATTGATGGTGAACATGCCGTTTCCCAACTACTTTGGCACGTGTTGCAGCCATGAAATTCTAAGTTAATTATTATTTGCAAAAAAAAAAAAGTTTATGAGTTTGAACATCAAATATGTTGTCTTTGTAGCATATTCAACTGAATATGGCTTGAAAATGATTTACAAATCATTGTATTCTGTTTATATTTACATCTAACACAATTTCCCAACTCATAAGGAAACGGGGTTTGTAACTCGATGAGTTGATTGCTATATAAACATCTACGTTAAGCTTTTGTTGGTTTCGGCGTGACATGCAACGAGCAGCTTGTGGTCTTTCATTGGTGAGCAAACCCTCGCATTTCAACTGAATATCTGCTACAAAAATAAAACTATTAAAAAATACAACTATATAGAACAAACCACACACACACACACACACACACACCCACACACACACACACACACACACACACACACGTGCTCCATGTCAACCAATGCATGCGTCATCCACCATGTTGGAAAGGTAGCACGGCCTTTGATCGCTAAGCAGCAGTCCAAAACTGGCTTTGGGGGTGAAGGGGATCGAGAAGATCCACTTTTTAAAGAAATCGGGGGAACGTCGAGAGAGTAGAGAAGATAGAGGAAACAGAAAAAGAGAAGACGATACGATTGTGAGAAGGAGGGAGTAAACAAGAGTGGAGGAAGACACTGATTGCGTTCACTGACTCTCGTCCAGCGGCCCGGTGATGGTGTCGATGCTGCTGCTGTCCGTGTCGGACGCCACCGTGTGCTCCGTGGACATCGACGAGATGTCGTTGGCAGAAGACGACTGCGAGGCCGAGATGGACGCCGCATCTGAAACGCGACATGTTGATGGCGTAAGTTTAAATAAATAAATAAATAAATAATACATCATAATAAATAATAAATAAAAATAATAAAAATAAATAATAAAGAAATAATAAAAAAAATAATACAAAAATAATACAAATAAATAGTAAATAATAATAAAGTTTAAAGCGTGATATACAGTGCATCCGGAAAGTATTCACAGCAATTCACTTTTTCCACATTTTGTTCAAAATGGAGGCTGATTTCAATAATTTGAAATCGCACAAAGGGAGGAAGATTAAGAGCTATTCAGTAGGATTTAAGGTCCAAGCTATTGAATATGCTAAAAAGAACAGTAAGCAGCTATGTTTTATTAATATACCGTAGCTGCGTGTGTCAAATATGAGTCATTAAATGACTCCCGCCTCCTGGTGGTAGAGGGCGCTAGTGATCCTTCTTGCGACTACTCGGCTGCAGAAGAAGTGACAACAAGCAGCAAGAGTGAGCAGCGATCCTTTATTTTTTCCTCTCGCTTGCACTTTTAACATGGAGGATTACATATCTAAAATAAAACAGTTTTCTAAACTGGACTTTCAATCGAAGCAGGAGGTAATAAAGGGAGATTTTCATCGAGACAGAGAGACTTTTAAAACTGAAGAAAGATAAGGAAGACTTCTATAAACAAGTTATCGATGCTTTTGATCAGAAGGAGCTGCACATGGACTTCATTTATAAGTAAAGGTAAGACCATAATAATGTTTTTTTTATGAATGTGCTTTTCATGATGGTATCCTTACATCACACTCAAATTTATAAGCGCAGGCCTAAATTTACCGCATGCCTTTGGTAAACGCCGGAGTGAGAAGAGGTTTTAAATTAATTAGCGCACCGGCGGCAATTCAAGGAAATACGGTAAGTACTTCATTGACACATTTTACCAGGCGTTTGCGGGCCAGATCTGCCCCCCCGGGCCTTGAGTTTGACACTTGTGATCCACATCAACACTATCATTTGTCGGAGTTGCTGGACAGGACAGACTAAGACATTTTTTTATTTTCATTAAATTGATTTTGGATTTATTTAAATCGATTAAAGGGGAACATTATCAGCAGACCTATGTAAGCGTCAATATATACCTTGATGTTGCAGAAAAAAGACCATCTATTTTTTTAACCGATTTCCAAACTCTAAATGGGTGAATTTTGGCGAATTAAACGCGTTTCTGTTTATCGCTCTGTGGTGATGACGTCAGAATGTGACGTCGCCGAGGTAACACACCCGCCATTTTCATTTTCAACACATTACAAACACCGGGTCTCAGCTCTGTTATTTTCCGTTTTTTTGACTATTTTTTGGAACCTTGGAGACATCATGCCTGGTGGGTGTGTTGTCGGAGGGTGTAACAACACTAACAGGGAGGGATTCAAGTTGCACCACTGGCCCCAAGATGCCAAAGTGTCTGCCACCAGACCCCCATTGAATGTGCCGGAGTTTCTCCACATTTGACCGGCGATGACAGACATGGCACAGAGATGTATGGATAACCTGCAGATGCATTTGCAACGATAAAGTCAACGAAACCACAAAGGTGAGTTTTGTTGATGTTGACATATGTGCTAATCAGACATATTTGGTTGCGGCGTGACGGCCAGCTAATCGATGCTAACATGCTACGCTAATCGACGCTTACATAGTATTTACCGGCGGTGCTAAAGCAGACATGGCACAGAGATGTATGGATAACCTGCAGATGCATTTGCAACGATATTACGTTTCCTTCCACCCACATTTAATGCGAAACAAACACTTACCAATCGACAGATTTAAGTTGCTCCAGTGTCACAAGATGCGAAAGTCCTGATCGTTTGGTCCGCACATTTTACCGGCGATGCTAACGCAGCTATTCGGCCATGCTATGGCTATGAATAGCGTCAATAGCTATTCGCTCAATAGCTTCAGTTTCTTCTTCAATACTTTCATACTCCAACCATCTGTTTCAATACATGTGTAATCTGTTGAATCGCTTAAACCACTGAAATCCGAGTCTGAATCCGAGCTAATGTCGCTATATCTTGCTGTGGTATTCCCATTGTTTGTTTACATTGGCAGCACTGTGTGACGTCACAGGGAAATGGATAGTCGCATCGCAAATAGCGAAAATCAAGCACTTTAAATCTTTTTTTAGGGATATTCCGGGACCGGTAAAATTTTGAAAAAAACTTCAAAAAATACAACAAGCCACTGGGAACTAATTTTTATTGTTTTTAACCCTTTTAAAATTGTGATAATGTTCCCCTTTAAGCCACGCCCCCAATATTGTTCTCCGGGTGGAAATCGGGAGAAATTCGGGAGAATGGTTGCCCCGTAAGATTTTCGGGAGGGCCACTGAAATTCGGGAGTCTCCCGGGAAAACGGGCAGGGTTGGCAAGTATGTCAAAACACGCCATGAATTTCCTGTTAGCACATGAACCTACCAGAGCAGTCCTCTTTCACCACGCCATTCTTGTTCCTTTCTTCCCAGTCTATCACCTCTTCATAAATGAGCTCTGAGGAGAAACAACACAAGATGAGTGCATGCATCACATCCAGGGATGCAACCATTAACCCATGTATCTAATTGCAAGAGGCTCCACTACAGCATGTATTTCAGTCCTCCTCATTCGCTATAAACGGACAGTATGCCGGTACGCTATTTTTGTCACATCCTGCACAGAACCAAAAACAACCGTACACAAGCTAAGCACCTACTAAGAGACACACTAGTATACTTTAGTGTCAAAATGGCAAGCAGGACTAGCAGCGAACTGTTCCCACAACAAAAAAAGTGTGTGAAAATTTCCCAAAAATGGCCAAAGCGGGGAGTCATTTCATCATTTTGAAAAGACTGCCAAAATGAACTTGCAGATAAAGCAGACCTGGGCTAATTAAAGTCTGGGGGCCGCATGCGACATGTTAAGCTTTTCAATCTGGATGGACATTCCCAAAAAACTTGTTTAGATCTTTAAAGGCCTACTGAAATGAGATGTTCTTATTTAAACGGGGATAGCAGCTCCATTCTATGTGTCATACTTCATCATTTCACGATATTGCCATATTTTTCCTGAAAGGATTTAGTAGAGAACATCGACGATAAAGTTCGCAACTTTCGGTCGCTGATAAATAAGCCTTGCCTGTACCGGAAGTAGCAGACGATGTGCGCGTGACGTCACGGGTTGTGGAGCTCCTCACATCCGAACATTGTTTATAATCATGGCCACCAGCAGCAAGAGGGATTCGGACCGAGAAAGCGATGATTTCCCCATTAATTTGAGCGAGGATGAAAGATTTGTGAATGAGGATATTGAGAGTGGAGGACTAGAAAAAAAAAAAAAAGGCGAGGGCAGTGGAAGCGATTCAGATGTTATTAGACACATTTACAAGGATAATTCTGGAAAATCCCTTATCTGCTTATTGTGTTAATAGCGTTTTAGTGAGATTATATGGTACCTGAAAGTTGGATGGGTGTGGTGACTGCCAGTGTCTCCGGTGGGAGGAGGTAATAGTCCGCAGCTGCAGGAGGACGCAAGCTCCGCTCATGTCTACGGTAAGAGCCGATTTATTAGCACAATTTTCTCACCGAAACCTGCCGGTTGACATGTGGTCGGGAACCATGTTCGCTTGACCGCTCCGTTCCATAGTAAAGCTTCCCCTTTGGGAATGTAAACAAGGAAACACCGGCTGTTTGTGTTGCTAAAGGCAGCTGCAATACACCGCTTCCCACCAACAGCTTTCTTCTTTGATGTCTCCATTATTAATTGAACAAATTGCAAAAGATTCAGCAACACAGATGTCCAGAATACTGTGTCACTATGCGATTAAAGCAGACTACTTATAACTTCGATCGGGCTGGAAAATATCTGCTACAACCGGTGACGTCACACGCACGTCATCATTCTGCAATGTTTTCAACAGGATACTTCGTGGGAAATTTAAAATTGCAATTTAGTAAACTAAAGCGGCCGTATTGGCATGTGTTGCAATGTTAATATTTCATCATTGATATATAAACTATCAGACTGCGTGGTCGCTAGTAGTGGCTTTCAGTAGGCCTTTAAGATGGAAAGTTTAGCTGCCATTATGTTGTGCAGTGATGTTTTCAAATGACCGTAAGTCTTGAACTATAAAAAGTATTTCAATGGTTTGAATTTTCCCTTTTGCATGATATACTAGTTACTATGGTCATCTAATTAGTTACTATGAGGAATCGAATTAGTTACTTTTGCAATTTAACTCACAGCAGCTCACACGAGAAACCGAGCAGTGTGGGTACAACAAAGCTCTAAAGCTTAGTGATATATCAGATATATAGGTGTATTTTTTTTTTGTTTTTACCCTTCGCTTTCATTTTTCGCTCTGTCTGTTGCATTTTTGTTGGGTTTCGCTTGATTACAAAAGATGTTGATCGAGAGGGGGTGTGACGTTCTTATGTTGTCAATATTCAGTGTTTTATCCTTCATAGTTAATACTATAAATCCCACATTATTTACATGCACATTCTGGGTGTCTCATTCAGTAAAAAAGTTTTTTTAAGGCGGTCTGTCATAACATTTTTAGCATTCTATCCGACATTATTGTGAGGTTTTGTGATAGTGTTCCTAATAACAGGACAAAAGCACACATACTGTACAGCAGATTTTCACAGCATACCAATATATATTATATATATATATATATATTTTTTTCCCTCTAAATTTGGCCCCCCAGAGTGAAAATAATTGCCCAGTTGAAGGGTCTAATACGTCCAAAATGGTGCAGCATTTGCAGGATCTCTATCTAGCTTTACATGTCAGAGTAAAAATAAATGGTAAATGGTAAATGAGTTGTACTTGTATAGCGCTTTTTTAACCCTTTTTAAAAGGAACCCAAAGCGCTTTGACAGTATTCACACATTCACACACACATTCACACACTGATGAT
Source organism: Nerophis ophidion (assembly GCF_033978795.1). NCBI lineage: Eukaryota > Metazoa > Chordata > Actinopteri > Syngnathiformes > Syngnathidae > Nerophis > Nerophis ophidion. Next base: position 78,656,313 of record NC_084615.1, read on the forward strand.
GGGAGCTGCCATGCAAGGCGCTCACCAGGACCCATCAGGAGCAAGGGTGAAGTGTCTTGCCCAAGGACACAACGGACGAATAAAATAAGATATAGACATAACAGTTCAATTATGTTAGTGGGAAGTTATTTCATGAATAATTTACTTAATTTCCCATAAAGGGGGAGGGGGGGGGATGGTTCACCCACATCTGCGGTCCTCTCCAAGGTTTCTCAGTCATTCACATTGACGTCCCACTGGGTTGTGAGTTTTTCCTTGCCCTTTTGTGGGCTCTGAACTAAGGATGTCGTTGTGGCTTGTGCAGCCCTTTGAGACACTTGTGATTTAGGGCTATATAAATAAACATTGATTGATTGATTGACCTAAACCAGCGGTTCTTAACCTGGTTTCGGTGAGTCGGCCTCAGGGGTTCGGCGGAGGTCAAGACACACCCGACTCATGGTGTGAATAAAAACTTCTCTCAAACGGCGTATCATGGATACCGCCAAACAATGTTCCCTCTAATGTTCCATCTGATTTGCAGGTGTGTAATTAGCTGTGAGTTGGTTTTGTTCTTTGGACAAGGTGATGCTCATCCATGGTTCGTTGTGTGCACCAGTAAAAAAAATACCACATAACTTTGTCTTTAATTTGAAAAAAGAAAAACATTTTTCAGTAAAGAAGGGTTCGGTGAATGCTCAAATGAAACGGGTGGGGTTAGGTACCTCCAACAAGGTTAAGAACCACTGACTTAAACATAAAGGTGTCACTTAACTATCAGTAGCTTAGCGTTAGGTCAGTTTAGTGTGAATTCTGTGTTGAATAAACTACAGATTGTAAGTTAATATAGCAGGCACTAAACACTAACATAGCAGCAGATGTTACTTTTATGTAATATCAAGAAAGAGACATTTTGTTTATAGTTTTTTATTTTGTACTGTTTTTATTAATATTTGCAAATCATTTTCAAGCCATATTCAGTAGAATATGCTACAAAGACAACATATTTGATGTGCAAACTGATAGACATTTTTTTGTTGTTGCAAATAATCATAAGCAAAAAAAAATGTTAATCAGTTTGAACATCAAATATGTTGTCTTTGTAGCATATTCAACTGAATATGGCTTGAAAATGATTTGCAAATCATTGTATTCTGTTTATATTTACATCTAACATAATTTCCCAACTCATATGGAAACGGGGTTTGTATTAAAACTAGAGGTGGGCAAATTAATGCGTTAATTATGAGTTAACTCATCAATCTATTAACGCCGACAATTATTTTATCGCACATTTGCGTATGTTGTTTACATGCTTTTATTTTGTTAACGCCTTTTCTTAACAAGATGGCGTCGCCCGGCGTGGAGGGGCTCTTGGTAAAGATGGAACATTTGGCAAAAATACCGGACAATTCTGCAAATGTCATGGCTGGCTTACAGCGTGGTCACTCCGGGATCACTTACGACCGCCAGACAATTCTGGATGTGGATAGATCGGGCCGTTTTGGACTGAATGAGGCGTGCTTGCTAGAGCGGCTAGCTAGCATGGGAATACTTTGCCGGCTACATCCAGCGGCCTGTGAAGCAGCGGAGTATATGTGTTGTCTGTCTATTTATGAATAATGCAGACCAGGAATGTTGGCTGACTTCTTAACGTTTGCTTTCAGAGCGTGCATATCACAACATACAAGATGTCGTCATGGCGACACAACCTATACATGCTCCTCACTCCTGTTGCATGCTGGGTAGGGTAGTTCTTTTTTTCCCCTGGTTCATAACATCACAATATAGTACCATGTATATGATGCCTTCAGTTTATCAAAGCACCAAGCAAACAATCGGAAAATTCCCATCATATCAATTCCTAGATATGGTCATAATTATTTTAAGTGCACTACGCAGAATAAACACAACATTATTAATATTGCTACTACGGATAATTTGATTAAAATTCCCTAAAACAGCCCACTACCTATAATATAGGTTTTTTAAACATAAGATCCCTGATCAAAAAAAATGTTTCTGCTGTTACCTCAGAAATTTCCTGTTCAGATGTTATGATTGTGGCTCAGAGATTTGTATGTAGATTATATTTATTTTCCATAACAAACAGGATAACTTAAATACCCTGGCAGTGGCAATAAGCTTCAATGTTTGTATTTACATTTTTGGAGTTGATTTTCATCAAATATGCTATTTAACTGCTACTGTTTAACAAGGACTGATTTAAATTGTGTTTGCACAACAAATGTTTTGGCGCTTTTGTTCATGTGGGAGAATATTCCAATAAAGGTGCACTACACACTACTTTGGAATTCATTATTGGGCTTTGTGTATACAATGCAGTTAATCGCGATTAATCGGAGAAATAGTGCGATTAGCTTTGATTAAAATTTTTAATCGTTGCCCAGCCCTAATTAAAACGTATTTCATTTTATTACTTGGTTTTGGGACATCTCATGGTTAAGCCACCTGGTGACAGGTGAGACACTGCCTCACTGTTCCTAACGTCACCAAGTAGAATTAAACTCATTGTAATGGAGGATCTGGATAAATTTCTTTGGAAATGACAGAGTTCCGTCCACCTGTTCACTTCTTCTAGCTTCGAGCACAACATAAACTGGTTGTGGTGGGGAGCAAAATAAATGTGTGGTTACGGAAATCTATTTTTGCAGTCTTTGCCATTATGTAACTGAAACTGCGGACAGTACATCCACAATGACCCTGCCTTGTCGGCTCAAAGTCTTATGTCATCCTCTGTGAACCGAAACGAACAAACAAATACAAAGATGCCACTTTTGTTAACGGTTCAGCCATGGTGCCATTCTAGTTGGTGTGTGCATTCATGTTACCATGAACAGAGGAACGTGGTTGAAAAACGTATTGGAGTGTTACCATTTAGTGGTCAGTTGTACGGGATTTGTACTGAACTGTGCAATCTACTAATAAAAGTTTCAATCAATCAATCAATGCACACATTTCCTGGCAACGAACCAGACTTAAGACGCAGTCCACCACCAGAGGGCAGCGTAGCCTACCTTTCCACTGCTCAATGGTGTGCTCTCTCTCTTCTAGCTGCTTATCAGATATCTGGGGGGGAGGCTGAAAGAGACAAAGAGGCACACATAAATCACAGAGAGGCCCGATGTAATCGCTGCACTGATTAGGTGCCCCGTAGTGGGAGGGGCGTGGTCCTCACCGCATCGGCCTCGGTGGGGTCATACCAAACATGAATGTAGGGATGATTGAGGGCTTCCTCCACGGAAATGCGGCTCTCAGGGTCGATGACCAGCATTTTGGACAGCAAGTCCCGGGCTTGACCCGCTGGCACAGCAAAAAGGACAAATAACTGTTACTATGGAAACAGAGCGATGACATCATTGACCGAGGCGTATGAGCGGAGGAGAAGCCCTTAAGGTGTTGTCGTCTCCGGTGATGTCAAAGTCTGTTATAAAATATGTAAATGCTTCCAGCTACTTCTGTTCCCGTTGCATCAACTTAGTAAAACTCCTTTCAGGCATTTTCTGTAAATATTGCATCAATTCTTACTCTTGAGCTTGTCGTGTTCCGAATCCGAGGGGAAGGCCCAGTCGGGGAAAAGCTCCGCAAAGCTGACACCTGGATATTGTGGCTTGTTCATCACGTAGTTCCTCACAGTCTCCATCAGACGGTTCATAAACTCCAGACTGGGCGTGCCCAGAACCTCAATGACTTTGTTCCACTGGTCGATGTCTGGCCATCGGGCTTCGTTAGGGAAACATGAGTATTTAATGCGAGTGGATGAAAGGAACAACAGAGAAGATGAGGAACCATTAAAAGCGGTACCTAATGGACAAACATATTGGGACATATGATCCATACACCTGCAGTAACCGGTACTGGACAAACATATGTAGCTTGTTTTTATGTCAAAATGATGATCAAGTATGCAGCTGAACCACATCAGAGCGATCAAAGAGCCGCGGGTTGCCGACCCCTGAACTAAGGGTCAAGCCCAACCCCTAATTGATTAAAGTGAGTACCAATACTTTCGTACATGTAGTACAGGCCAAAAGTTTGGACACACCTTCTCTTCATTTTATGTGTTTTCTTTACTTTCATGAGTATTACCATTCTAGATTGTCACTGAAGACATCAAAACTATGAACGAACACATGAGGAGTTATGTTCTGATCAAAAATGGGTGAAATAACTGAAAACATGTTGTATATTGTAGCTTCTTCAAAATAGCTACCATTTGCACTGATTACTACTTTGTTAAAGTACCAATGATTGTCACACACACACACTAGGTGTGGTGAAATTTGTCCTCTGCATTTGTTCACCCCCTGGGAGGTGAGGGGAGCAGTGGGCAGCAGTGGTGCCACGCCCGGGAATCATTTATGGTGATTTAACCCCCAATTCCAACCCTTGATGCTAAGTGCCAAGCAGGGAGGTAACGGGTCCCATTTTTTTTGTCTTTGGTATGACTCGGCCGGGGTTTGAACTCACGACCTACCGATCTCAAGGCGGACACTCTAACCACGAGGCCGCCGACTTTGAACACTCTCGGCATTCTCTCGATGAGCTTCAAGCACACCTGAGAAGTGGAAACCATTTCAGGTGACTACCTCTTGAAGCTCCTCGAGAGAATGCCAATCAGAGCAAAGGGTGGCTATTTTGAAGAAACTAGGCTCGACTACTGCAACGCACTTCTTGTCGAGATCCCCAGCAAGAACATCCAGAAGCTGCAGTAAATACAGAATAGTGTTGCTAGGATCCTGATGAGAGTGCGGAAATATGACCACATCACATCAACTCTCAAATCCCTTCACTGGCTTCCTGTTCCACTCAGGATTGAATTCAAAATCTCCTAACTAACTCACCAGTGTCTCCAAGGAAATGCCCCCGTCTACCTCAAAGAACTGCTCACCCTCAAATCCTCCAAACGACACCTCCTCCATCCTCCAAAGACAAAGCTACGGACTATGGGGGACCGGGCTTTCTGCTCCGCTGCTCCCAGTCTGTGGAACGCTCTCCCTGACCACCTGAGGGCACCTCAGACTGTGGATGCTTTTAAAAAACGGTTAAATGATAAATGAGTTGTACTTGTATAGCGCTTTTCTACCTTCAAGGTACTCAGAGCGCCTTGACACTACTTCCACATTCACACACACATGGAGGGAGCTGCCATGCAAGGCGCTAACCAGCACCCATCAGGAGCAAGGGTGAAGTGTCTTGCTCAGGACACAACGGACGTGACGAGGTTGGTGCTAGGTGGGATTTGAACCACGGAACCTCGGGTTGCGCACGGCCACTCTTCCACTGCGCCACACCACCCTTCTTTTAAAAAAAGCCTTTTTATAGATATGCATGCTGGTTCTAGCTATTGGGCTGTTTCAAGTTTTATATATATATTTTTTTATTATGTTTTTATTATTATCATTTTTATTTTTATTTTGTTTTACACTGTGGCACTTTGAGGTTGTTTGCCAAAGGTAAAGTGCTTTTTAAAAAAAAAAAAAAAAAAATCCGTTATTATTATTATTATTATTAAATAAAACATGTTTTCAGTTATTACACCTTTTTTTGTTAAGTACATAACTCCATATGTGTTCATTCTTATTTTTGATGCCTTCAGTGACAATTTACAATTGTAGGGATGCACCAATTAATCGGTAACCGAAAATATTCGGCCGAATATGGGAAAAAAAGCCACATTCGGCCTTCGGTGGAATGAGTTAAAACAAGGCCGAATAGTGGCGTGTGACGCAATTTTTTGACGCGGTGACGTTGGGATATGTTGTGTACCTGTATAAGTGTATGAGGTTACAAGCACACACTTATTGAGATTTAGTGGGGCCTCTGTTTACATTATTAGCCTGTTGTGTAGGCTACCTGTATAAGTGTATGAGGTTACAAGCACACACTTAATTGAGATTTACTTGAGCCTTCTGTTTACATTATTAGCATATCTACTGGGGCTAAGCAGACTTTTGCCAAAAAGACAATAATTCATTTGTTGTGGGTTTATCCACTTTAATGCACTTTTTTTTTTTTTTGGAATGCATGTTTTGTTTGAAGGCCTAATATAAATGAAAAACTGTGCTTTTTTTGAAAAGCAAAGGCTACTGGAATATCAAAAAAAATGTCAATATTCAATAAAAAATTACTTTATTTGAAAAACATGTGTAAATATTTATTCTAGGCTATTTATGCAATATTTAAAAAATTGTGAAAAACTCCATTCATTATTCGGTATTTGGTATTCGGCCAAGCGTTTAAATTTTATTCGGCTTCGGCCACAAAGTTTCATTTCGGTGCATCCCTAGTAAATAGTCATGAAAATAAAGAAAACCCATTGAATGAGAAGGTGTGTCCAAACTTTTGGCCTGTACTTTATATCTAATGACAACTAAGCCCAGGTTTCTCAATTGTCTTGCTTTACGTTTTTAGTTTTTCAGAAAACAGCAATATATGAATGTAGTAGGCAATCTGTGCTGTGAGAAACTCACAAGGACACAATTACAGGTTGATTGGGATTATTGATGCGAAACTTCTATTATTTGGGAGGGAATGACAGAAGAGGCAGGAAAACAAGCGGTGGAGGATACGGTCAGTGCCTTGGAAGATGACGCCACCTTTTACCATCTCTCCCATGATGCACCCAACGGACCAGATGTCAACTGCAAACACAAAACTCTGTTAAATATTTACATTCGATATCGAGAATGGATATTACAAAATCATTCACATTAATATGCAAAAGAAAACAAATACAGGCTGCGTTGTTTCATGCATTTACAGCAGGGGTGCCCACACTTTTTCTGCAGGCGAGCTACTTTTCAATTGACCAACTCGAGGGGATCTACCTCATTTATATATATCATTTATATTGATTTATTTATGAAAGAGACATTTTTGTAAACAAGTTAAATGTGTTTGATGATAATACAAGCATGTGTAACACATATAGATGTCTTTCTTTCACAAAGACAAGAATATAAGTTGGTGTATTACCTGATTCTGATGACTTGCATTGATTGGAATCAGACAGTAATGATGATAACGCCCACATTTTCAAATGGAGGAGAAAACAAGTTGTCCTTTCTGTACAATACCACATGAAAGTGGTTGGTTTTTGGCATCTAATTCATCCAGCTTCCATACACTTTACAAGAAAAACATTGGCGGCAAATTCCGTAGCTTGCTTGATTGACATTCACGGCACCCGAGGGTCTTGTGAGATGACGCTGGCTGCTGCCAGTTCATTATTATGAAAAAATGACAGAGAGGAAGGCGAGAAACACTTTTTATTTCAACAGACTTCCGTCAAAACTCTAAAGGCCGACTGCACATTTCCTATCTTCACAATAAAAGCCCTGCTTCATGCTGCCTGCGCTAACAAAATAAGAGTCTCGGAAAGCTGGCGTGCACAAGTGATGTGCACGCCAGCTTTCTGAGGGATCGCTTGTGCACGCCAGTTTTCCGAGACTCTGTATTTAGTTAGCGCAGGCAGCATGAAGCAGGGCTTTTATTGTGAAGATAGGAAATGTGCAGTCGGCCTTTAGAGTTTGGACGGAAGGTACGGCGCGAGAGTCTGTTGAAATAAAAAGTGTTTCTCGCCTTCCTCTCGGTCATATTTTCATAATAATGATCTTGCAGCAGCCAGCGTCATCTCACAAGACCCTCCGGTACCGTGAATGTCATTTAAGTGACGTCTTGGTGAAGATTGATGATCACTCATTTTTAGGTCAATTTTTTTTTAAAAGCCTGGCTGAAGATCGACTGACACACCCCCCGCGGTCAACTGGTAGCTCGCGATCGACGTAATGAGCACCCCTGATTTAAAGTATAAACACTAAAATTGGCACTAGTGTGTGAATCTGAGAGTGAATGTTGTCTATCTGTGTTGACCTTGTGATGAGGTGCGACTTGTCCAGGGTAGGGGTGTAACGGTACGTGTATTTGTATTGAACTGTTTCGGTTCGGTTCGGAAGTGTACCGAACGAGTTTCCACACGGACATATTAAGTAGCGTAGCGCACGTTGTGTAAACAATGCACACCGGGCACAACACAGGGCATGCTAGCAACGACCGGGCTACGATAGACTGACCATACCTCTTCTTTTCACCGGATATGTCCTCTTTTGTGGGGCTGTCCGGGTGGAGTTTCTTAAATGCCTCAAATGTCCGGCATTTTAAGTTAGGGTTGCGTGTATTTTCAATGTACGTTCAGGGTTAAGAAGGGGTTAAAAACAAAACAAATTGTGCACGCAGCAACATTTGTGAGGGAGGGGCAGAGACAGAGAGAGCGAGAGAGTTATGATAAACGCGCATGCGTCGCCAGGCTCTGCTTTTTACCCACAGATTTAACAGATTTTATTGATTATTTTCTATAGCAGGGGTGTCAAAAGTGTGCCCCAGAAGCCATTTGCGGCCCACAGCTAATGTTTTAAAGGCCCACGGCACATTCTAAAAATACTATTAATACAAACAAAAACATAAACAAAAGTGAAATAAAAAAGCTTAAAGGCTGAACAAAATATTGAATCAAAATCAATGTTATTATGAATTATTGACCTATCCAAAGTTCCGATTACTTCACATCAAATATTCCACTAAGGGAACTATTTCTGGTGGAAGATTTAGCAAATTTGGTAAATAAATAACCCAAAAATGTGTACAGTGGGGCAAGAAAGTATTTAGTCAGCCAGCGATTGTGCAAGTTCTCCCACTTCAAATGATGACAGAGGTCTGTCATTTTCATCATAGGTACACTTCAACTGTGAGAGACAGAATGTGGAAAAAAAATCCAGGAATTCACATTGTAGGAATTTTAAATAATTTATTTGTAAATTATGATGGAAAATAAGTATTTGGTCAACCATTCAAAGCTCTCACTGATGGAAGGAAATTTTGGCTCAAAATCTCACGATACATGGCCCCATTCATTCTTTCCTTAACACGGATCAGTCGTCCTGTCCCCTTAGCAGAAAAACAGCCCCAAAGCATGATGTTTCCACCCCCATGCTTCACAGTAGGTATGGTGTTCTTGGGACGCAACTCAGTATTCTTCTTCCTCCAAACACGACGAGTTGAGTTTATACCAAAAAGTTTTATTTTGGTTTCATCTGACCACATGACATTCTCCCAATCGTCTGCTGTATCATCCATGTATCCGTTTTGGTATAAACTCAACTGGTGGTGTTTGGAGGAAGAAGAATACTGAGTTGCATCCCAAGAACACCATACCTACTGTGAAGCATGGGGGTGGAAACATCATGCTTTGGGGCTGTTTTTCTGCTAAGGGGACAGGACGATTGATCCGTGTTAAAGAAAAGAATGAATGGGGCCATGTATCGTGAGATTTGGAACTTTGAATGGTTGACCAAATACTTAATCTCCACCATAATTTACAAAAAAATTCTTTAAAATTTTTACAACGTGAATTCTTGGATTTTTTCTCACATTCTGTCTCTCACAGTTGAAGTGTACCTATGATGAAAATGACAGACCTCTGTCATCCTTTGAAGTGGGAGAACTTGCACAATCGCTGGCTGACTAAATACTTTTTTGCCCCACTGTATTTTGTTGTTTTCTTACTGTACCGAAAATGAACCGAACCGTGACCTCTGAACCGAGGTACGTATCGAACTGAAATTTTTGTGTACCGTTACACCCCTAGTCCAGGGGGTACTACGCCTTCCACCTGAATGCAGCTGAGATATGCCTCAGCGACCCCCCCGCCGCCCCGAAAGGGACAAGCGGTAGGAAACGGATGGCTGGGCATTGAAGTGTTGCATGTTTTATGCGCTTTGGTTTGGTGCTTTCATCATTTTAAACCTCAGGCTGGATTGGTCTCGCCTTCCTGGCCTGTGCAACCACACACAGGCTGGTCTTCTTATCACTTGGCACAGCTGCTGTCAATATGCTCCACACATGGAGGGGTGCAGTCCCTCCCATCTTCTTGCCATGTTAACCTTTAACTTCATGTATGGCAATTATTAACGTGGACCCCGACTTAAACAAGTTGAAAGACTTATTGGGGTGTTACCATTTAGTGGTCAATTGTACGGAATATGTACTGAACTATGCAATCTTCTAATTAAAGTTTCAATCAATCAATCAATCAATCAATCAAGCCTCTAACTAATTTCTGCTGATTTTAAGTGGATAGTCTCCAGATCAGAACTCTACTCTTACATTTTGGTTCATTGTTGCCTGCATGATTGTGGAACACCGCAAGCTAGCGGTTCAAAAATGACTCACATGGTTATCTGCAGAGCATCTCTTCAGTAAAAAAGTATTTAGTCAGCCAGCGATTGTGCAAGTTCTCCCACTTCAAAAGATGACAGAGGTCTGTCATTTTCATCATAGGTACACTTCAACTGTGAGAGACAGAATGTGAAAAGAAAATCCGGGAATTCACATTGTAGGAATTTTAAAGAATTTATTTGTAAATTATGGTGGAAAATAAGTATTTGGTCAACCATTCAAAGCTCTCACTGATGGAAGGAGGTTTTGGCTCCAAATCTCACGATACATGGCCCCATTCATTCTTTCCTTAACACGGATCAATCGTCCTGTCCCCTTAGCAGAAAAACAGCCCCAAAGCATGATGTTTCCACCCCCATGCTTCACAGTAGGTATGGTGTTCTTGGGATGCAACTCAGTATTCTTCTTCCTCCAAACACCACCAGTTGAGTTTATACCATCCATCCATTTTCTACCGCTTATTCCCTTTTGGGGTCGCGGGGGGCGCTGGCGCCTATCTCAGCTACAGTCGGGCGGAAGGCGGTGTACACCCTGGACAAGTCGCCACCTCATTGCAGGGCCAACACAGATAGACAGACAACATTCACACACTAGGGACCATTTAGTGTTGCCAATCAACCTATCCCCAGGTGCATGTCTTTGGAAGTGGGAGGAAGCCGGAGTACCCGGAGGGAACCCACGCAGTCACGGGGAGAACATGCAAACTCCACACAGAAAGATCCCGAGCCTGGATTTGAACCCAGGACTGCAGGAACTTCGTATTGTGAGGCAGATGCACTAACCCCTCTGCCACCGTGAAGCCCCTGTGGAGTGCTAATCAGACATATTTGGTCACTGCATGACTGCAAGCTAATCGATGCTAACATGCTATTTAGGCTAGCTGCATGTACATATTGCATCATTATGCCTCATTTGTAGCTAGATTTGAGCTCATTTAGTTTCTTTTAAGTCCTCTTAATTCCATTTATATCTCATGACACACTATCTGTATGTAATATGGCTTTTAATTTTTGGCGGCTCCAGACGGATTTGTTTTTGTATTTTTTGTCCAAATATGGCCATTTCAACATTTTGGGTTGCCGACCCCCTGGTCTGAAGCAAAGCATCTTAAACATGTTGTCCTTCTTACCATTCTCCTTGTACTTCATCCCCAGAATGACCTCGGGTGCTCGGTAGTATCTGGTTACCACATATGGGGTCATCATAAAGTTGGTGCAAGCTGTCCTAGCAAGGCCAAAGTCCAGTATCTTCAGGGTACAATCTGACTTCACCACAATGTTGCTGGGTTTTAAGTCCTGTGGGGCACAAACAATGTTTGAAACTCAACATTCTATTGAATGGCTGATGGAGAGTTTATTTAATACATGAAACATCTTGAGCTCCACCGTGCGTACCCTGTGGATGATGCCGGCAGAGTGCAGGTGTCTGATGCCACAGAGGATCTGGTAGAGCAGGTAAGACATTCTCTCGTGGTCCAAATCCATGTGGATTACCTGGCAAAGGCTGGCATCCATCAGCTCCATCACCAGATATCTTCAGGTTGATGAAGTATTGAATATAGGCAAGCCAAAGTGAAACATACAGAAATTGAAGACAATTAAAGCTATCAACGAACAACAAAACCTGACAAACTCACAGATCCTGAAATTCCTCCAGTGACTTCTGAGGCGTGAACACGTTGATCAGACGGATGATCTAAAAGCAGAGATGGTCATTAGTTTACTCAGTGATTGATCCATCGTCATTCAGATAAGATCTATCTATTTCAAGGTTACAGTTGTGTGCAGTGTTTGTGCTAATATCTATTACAAACATGACTGCATCAATTATTCGTGTTTATCACTACATTCTAGGGGTGTAACGGTACGTGTATTTGTATTGAACCGTTTCGGTACGGGGGTTTCGGTTCGGTACGGCGGTGTACCGAATGATTTTCTAAGCTAAAGTCTTAACAAGCTGCTTTGCTTCTTCTGCCTCTGTCTCAGCACCCAGCATTGTCCCACCCACACAACCAACTGATTGGTTACATATATAGCACTAACAGCCAATCAGCAGTGCATATTCAGAGCGCATGTCGTAAATGCTTGAGCGTCGAGCAGATAGGTGTTTAGCAGGTGAGCACAAGGCAGCGTACTCTCCCCAAATGATAATAAACACCTCCAAGTCAACTACTACAAACATCACTATGAGCCCGTTGACCTTCTAGAAACTTAAACTGCAGCTCAGCTTGCTCGCCGTTCTGGCTTGAGGTGAAAGCTAATTAGCTTTTAACGTATCGTTAGCTCATTTTGTGGTGTGTGTGTGTTTGTGTGTGAGTTACGGACAGAAAAGCTTTGAATGGCAGGGTCCCTGCTATCACATGTTGATAAAAATATAACATTTACATAGTAAAAATCAACTACAGGCTTCCCAAATGCTGTGATAAATTAAGAATGATGAGTTGACTTGAAACTGTTTAATGTTGCACGTTTTATATGTAGAAAGTAGGGATGCACCGGTTAATCGTTAACCGAATATATTTGGCCGAATATGGCAAAAAAAGCCACATTCGGCCTTCGGTGGAATGAGTTAAAAAGAAGGCCGAATAGTGGCGTGTGACGCAATTTTTTGACGCGGTGACGTTGGGATATGTTGTGTACCTGTATAAGTGTATGAGGTTACAAGCACACACTTAGTGGGGCCTCTGTTTACATTATTAGCCTGTTGTGTAGGCTACCTGTATAAGTGTATGAGGTTACAAGCACACACTTATTGAGATTTAGTGGGGCCTCTGTTTACATTATTAGCCTGTTGTGTAGGCTACCTGTATAAGTGTATGAGGTTACAAGCACACACTTATTGAGATTTACTTGAGCCTTCTGTTTACATTATTAGCATATCTACTGGGGCTAAGCAGACTTTTGCCAAAAGGACAATAATTCATTTGTTGTGGGTTTATCCACTTTAATGCACTTTATTTTTTTTTGGAATGCATGTTTTGTTTGAAAGCCTAATATAAATGAAAAACTGTGCTTTTTTTGAAAAGCAAAGACTACTGGAATATTAAAAACATGTCAATATTAAAAAAAAAAATACTTTATTTGAAAAACATGTCTAAATATTTATTCTAGTCTATTTATGCAATATTAAAAAAATTGTGAAAAACTGCATTCATTATTCGGTATTCGGCCTTCGGCCAAGCGTTTAAATTTTATTCGGCTTTGGCTTCGGCCACAAATTTTCATTTCAGTGCATCCTTAGTAGAAAGAAAAGTTTAATCTGAGCAACAATTTGAGGCAGTTTAATGTTGATTAACGTGGGCAGAATTATTACAGTGTTCCCAATGTTAAAAGTATAAAACTTTGTTTACAAATTTGGTAAACAAATAACCCAAAAATGTATATTTTGTTGTTTTCTTACTGTACCGAAAATGAACCGAACCGTGACCTCAAACCGAGGTATGTACCGAACCGAAATTTTTGTGTAGCGTTACACCCCTAGACCTATCTATTTCGAGGTGTACAACGATTACAGTTGTGTGCATTGTTTGTGCTAATATGTGAAACAAACATGACTGCATAAATTATTTGTGTTTATCACTACATTCATTTAGAGTTTGCGCTAAACATTTGTATTCACCACAGTGACTTAAAAGTGCTTCACACTTCAGGACTGCAGGAAGAGTAGAACAAGTTATTACGTACTAAAAAAGAATCAGTGTGCATTTTACGCAGTTATAAATCCATAGCTATGTACATAGTCAGGAGGGGAGGAAAATCCAATAATGTGTATAAGTCGTACATTTTTGTGGTTGACACATTTTAGCAGCACGAGCTCCCTGTATGCACGTTTAGCGTGTGTCTGGTTCTGGAAGGGCCGACACAGCTTTTTCACCGCCACCGGGATGCCAAGGACTGTATCTAGGGCAGAGCTGGTCATAAAAAACAAAAAAAGATAAAGTGTGTCACAAACTACAAAGTTGTTGTTTGATTGAGTTTGAGTTCATTTGGAACATGCAAGCATACAACAAGATGCATCACAATTTCCAGTTTCTCTTTTTCAACATGTTGGAAAAGGAGTAGGAAGAAGGAGAGCTTATATAATCCTACACCTTTTCTTTGACATAACAGTTGCTAAAACTTTCATTCACCTCCTGTTCTCAATTTATTCACAATACACTCAATAAGTAATCACAGTAAAAATAAATAAACACATGTGAAGTAAGTCATATTTCATATGATAAGTCAAATTATTTTGAGAATAAAATAATGGATGGATGAAATTAATTTAGAATGTTTATCATGGTTTTTTTCTTTCTACTTTGTAAACCTTAAGTTTGAAGAATTTCCTAAAGGGGATCATATTAGTGCATTGTTTGATTGCTTTGCTTAAAGGCCTACTGAAGTGAGATGTTCTTATTCAAACGGGGATAGCAGCACCATTCTATGTGTCATACTTCATCATTTCCCGATATTGCCATATTTTTGCTGAAAGGATTTAGTAGAGAACATCCACGATAAAGTTCGCAACTTTTGGTGGCTAATAAAAAAGCCTTGCCTGTACCGGAAGTAGCAGACGATGTGCGCGTGACGTCACGGGTTGTGGAGCTCCTCACATCTGAACATTGTTTATAATCATGGCCACCAGCAGCTAGAGCGATTCGGACCGAGAAAGCGACGATTTCCCCATTAATTTGAGCGAGGATGAAATATTAATGGATGAGGAAAGTTAGAGTGAAGAACTAGAAAAGAAAAAGAAGAAAAAAAAGGCGAGGGTGGTGGGAGTGATTCCATCCATCCATTTTCTACCGCTTATTCCCTTTCGGGGTCGCGGGGGGCGTTGGTGCCTATCTCAGCTACAATCGGGCGGAAGGCAGGGTACACCCTGGACAAGTCGCCACCTCATCGCAGGGCTAACACAGATAGACAGACAACATTCACACTCACATTCACACACTAGGGACCATTTAGTGTTGCCAATCAACCTATCCCCAGGTGCATGTCTTTGGAAGTGGGAGGAAGCCGGAGTACCCGGAGGGAACCCACGCATTCACGGGGAGAACATGCAAACTCCACACAGAAAGATCCCGAGCCTGGATTTTTAGACCAGTTGATCTGCCGCTTCTTTTCTTTCTCCTATGTCCCCCCCTCCCTTGTGGAGGGGGTCTGGTCCGATGACCATGGATGAGGTACTGGCTGTCCAGAGTCGAGACCCAGGATGGAACACTCGCCTGTGTATCGGTTGGGGACATCTCTACGCTGCTGATCCACCTCCGCTTGAGATGGTTTCCTGTGGACGGGACTCTTGCTGCTGTATTGGATCCGCTTGGCTGTGTTGGAGCCACTATGGATTGAACTTTCACAGTATCATGTTAGACCCGCTCCACATCCATTGCTTTCGGTCCCCTAGAGGGGGGGGGGTTGCCCACATCTGAGGTCCTCTCCAAGGTTTCTCATAGTCAGCATTGTCACTGGCGTCCCACTGGATGTGAATTCTCCCTGCCCACTGGGTGTGAGTTTTCCTTGCCCTTTTGTGGGTTCTTCCGAGGATGTTGTAGTCGTAATGATTTGTGCAGTCCTTTGAGACATTTGTGATTTGGGGCTATATAAATAAACATTGATTGATTGATTGATTGATACTTTTGTAGTTATTTCCCCATATGTCCGCACAGTAACTCAGATATGCTAAAACTAGCAAGCAGTAGAGAATATGAAGTGATTTTTGGTCTACAACAGTGGTTCTCAACCTTTTTTCAGTGATGTACCCCCTGTGAACATTGTTTTAATTCAAGTACCCCCTAATCAGAGCAAAGCATTTTTGGTTGAAAAAAAGAGATAAAGAAGTAAAATACAGCACTATGTCATCAGTTTCTGATTTATTAAATTGTATAACAGTGCAAAATATTGCTCATTTGTAGTGGTCTTTCTTGAACTATTTGGGAAAAAAAGTAACAAAAAACGTGTTGAAAAATAAACAAGTGATTCAATTATAAATAAATATTTCTACACATAGAAGTAATCATCAACTTAAAGTGCCCTCTTCACAAAAAAATAAATCTTTAACATCAATATTTATGGAACATGTCCAAACAAAATCTAGCTGTCAACACTGAATATTGCATTGTTGTATTTCTTTTCACACTTTATGAACTTACATTCATATTTTGTTGAAGTATTATTCAATAACGGATTTTTGAATTGTTCATATTTTTAGAATATGTTTGAAAAATCTCAAGTACCCTTTGGCATACCTTCAAGTACCCCCAGGGGTACGCGTACCCCCATTTGAGAACCACTGATCTAGAGATTTAAAACTTGAATAATAAAGAAAATAATAATTCTTAATATTTTTTTTTGACCAAAACCCTTTAGGGTCCCCAGGATCATAACTGAGTGGAGGACTAAATGTATTTTTTTTAATACACTTATTGCATTGTTTTTTAAAATAAAAAATATGAAAATAGCCCCCGCTTGCTTTTTATTTTTCAGTGTGCGGCCCTCAGTGGAAAAAGTTTGGACACCCCTGCCCTAATCAGAGCAAAGCATTTTTGGTTGAAGAAAAAAAGAGATAAAGAAGTAAATTATAGCACTATGTCATCAGTTTCTGATTTATTAAATTGTATAACAGTGCAAAATATTGCTCATTTGTAGTGGTCTTTCTTCAACTATTTGGAAAAAAAGATACACAAATAGCTAAAAAGTTGTTGAAAAATAAACAAGTGATTCAATTATAAATAAAGACTTCTCCACATAGAAGTAATCATCAACTTAAAGTGCCCTCTTTGGGGATTGTAATAGAGATCCATCTGGATTCATTAACTTCATTCTAAACATTTCTTCACAAAAAAAAATAAATCTTTAACATCAATATTTATGGAACATGTCCACAAAAAAATCTAGCTGTCAACACTGAATATTGCATTGTTGTATTTCTTTTCACAGTTTATGAACTTACATTCATATTTTGTTGAAGAAATCTGCGTTCAAAGGACTCCGGCTTATTAGTGATTCCTAGAGCCCAAAAAAAGTCTGCGGGCTATAGAGCGTTTTCATTTCGGGCTCCAGTACTCTGGAATGCCCTCCCGGTAACAGTTCGAGATGCCACCTCAGTAGAAGCATTTAAGTCTCACCTTAAAACTCATCTGTATACTCTAGCCTTTAAATACACTCCCTTTTTAGACCAGTTGATCTGCCTTTTATTTTCTTTTTCTTCTATGTCCCACTCTCCCTTGTGGAGGGGGTCCGGTCCGATCCGGTGGCCATGTACTGCTCGCCTGTGTATCGGCTGGGGACATCTCTGCGCTGCTGATCCGCCTCCGCTTGGGATGGTTTCCTGCTGGCTCCGCTTTGGACTGGACTCTCGCGGCTGTGTTGGATCCATTATGGATTGAACTTTCACAGTATCATGTTAGACCCGCTCGACATCCATTGCTTTCCTCCTCTCCAAGGTTCTCATAGTCATCATTGTCACCGACGTCCCACTGGGTGTGAGTTTTCCTTGCCCTTATGTGGGCCTACCGAGGATGTCGTAATGGTTTGTGCAGCCCTTTGAGACACTAGTGATTTAGGGCTACATAAGTAAACATTGATTGATTGATTGATTGAATAAATATATTTATAAAGGATTTTTGAATTGTTGCTATAGAATAGTTTTGAAAAATCTCACGCACCCCTTGGCATATCCATTTGAGAACCACTGGTCTAGAACATGTTTTGCTTTATTCATTATTGATGTGTTTCTTGCTACTTTATGTTGTATATTTTTTACATGAGATTTCCAGTTCAATTTATTATCAATCATTATACCTAAAAATGTGGTTCTAGTGTGTGAATGTTGTCTGTCTATCTGTGTTGGCCGTGCAATGAGGTGGCGACTTGTCCAGGGTGTACACCTGCCTTCCGCCAGATTGTAGCTGAGATAGGCACCGGCGCCCCCCGCAACCCCAAAAGAGAATAAGCGGTAGGAAATGGATGGATGGATGGTATTCTGTCTATTTGTATTTGTGTTAGACTTTCTCTTCTACTGTTACCAAATAGCATCCATCCATCCATTTTCTACCGCTTATTCCCTTTTGGGGTGGCGGGGGGTGTTGGCGCCTATCTCAGCTACAATCGGGCGGAAGGCGGGGTACACCCCGGACAAGTCGCCACCTCATCGCAGGGCCAACACAGATAGCATTATTTTAGTTTTACTGAGATTCAACGATAGTCTGTTTTTGTCAAACCATCTTTTTCATTTGTTAATTTCTTCTACTATTTGTATCATCTTCTGTGTGTTCTCTCCTGAACAAAAGGCTGTTGTATCATCCGCAAATAACACTAACTTTAAATCTTTTGTAACTTTACAAATGTCATTTGCAGTCGACTTGATGAACGAAAAGTTTGCGAAACCTTTCGTCACTAAGCTTTTCAAGAGGAGAAAGACACCGTAAGGAAATGTTGAACTCGGAAAATATTTACACTTGGCGGTAAGATTATGTGTAAATCAAGACGACGCTAAGCTAATGCTCGGCTAAGGTCGAGCGTGTCACGGTCTCATTAGCTGCATTAACAGCACACACTCCATTAGGCTTTGATAATTATTCACTTTAACAACTTTCATGGTGCTGCCACGGCTAAGCAGGCCCGAACACATTAGAAGATAATCTGATCATTAGCTTTCCTGGTCATTTGCCACGGACCATTACTTTTTAGAGGCAAACATTCTGAAAAGATTAATAGTTACTTGATTAAAGTCCAAAATGATGGTCCAAACACCCCATTTGAATACAGTGCAATCTATGAAGGGAAAGGCAACATGACAACTTTGGGGGAGAATGCACTTGAAGGCAATTCTGCTTTTATTGTTTATTTTTTTGACCAATGTGCAAAATCTAATAAGATACAAAAATGTCTCTATAAAAAATTGATTGGTTAGTGTGATAGTTTTGCCATCAAATGTCCATTAAACCAAATCAAATAACTGAAATACATCAACCAAGAGGAGAACGTTTAATTCACTCATTTATCAAAAAACACAATATCCTTTCTCAGAAGGTAGTAAAACAGATGCTTACCAAACGATGCCCTGGGCACCGGAACCGATGGCGCGGAGCTGCTGGTAGCGGGTGAGCACAGTGAAGGTGGAGTCCCCCACCTGAACACTGTAGAACTGACTATCTGCCTCGCTCATCCTGAGGGCCAGTCAGGGGCACCAGCGCTGTCTGCAGGAGACATGAGGTGTTAGCTTTCATGTCACCCAACTCTACTGTCAGGTTCAAACACTGATGACATCTATTAAACAGACAGGAGGCAAGGAATCATGCAGAGACAGAGTTCAATTTAGCTCATGAGGAGAACGCATGGAGCTGCACACTTAGTCGCAGTCTCGTTCTACGCTCTAAGGTTCAGCTCCCGCGTCCTATTTATTCAGGAGTTCCATAGTCAACATCAGGAGTGGTCACATATATTATGCAAAACAGGTCCAGTAGCACAATATGTGACGGAATGTGCTGGGCCTTGTAATTTCCTTGTTTCTGCTTTGTCTGCGTGCTGTCATCTTATCTTTGTTGAGGTCCTTGAAGTCCTTGGATGTTACCGGGCTAAAACAAAGATAACATCTGCGGCTGAGGCCACCCCTCAGACAAGACGTTTTGTCCTTGCACAGATAGAAAAAAAGCAGCTTGAGCACAATAGCTAATAACTAAAGGAACAGACTTTAAGCATACTAAAGTTGCGTGATAATATATCTACAGTACATGATTATTCTAATTCTAATTCAATAATGCCAATGAAGTTGTTGATTATTTATTGGATGTATTAGATGAATTATGATTGATTGACTGATTGTTTTCAGCTGGGCGCTGCCTTTGTCTGTCTGTCATACTGAAGGAGTGAGGAGTGATATTGTTTGTTTACCACTAAATAAGTTTATTTGTATTATATAGAAATTCAAACACGGTGAATATTTTTTGTGTGTGAAAATAAATCAACATTTGTTTGAAACTGGAAGTATCTTCGCGAGTGCTTATTAGGAATTTAGTGCGTCATAAAACCTCCTCCTCAAGGCTACTCTGCAAACTTTATTTGTATTTTTTCGAAACGTTATAACGACAGAGTGGCCGTAACAAGGCGTGTCTTAATGGAATTAAACAATGGATGCCCGCTAACATTTAGCAACTCAACGCCAATAAAACGGAAATGCTGATTATCGGTCCTGCTAGACACCGACCTCTATTTAATAATACAACTCTAACATTTGACAACCAAACGCTTACACAAGGCGACTCGGTAAAGAGTTTGGGTATTATCTTCGACACAACTCTCTCCTTTGAGTCACACATTAAAAGTGTTACCAAAACTGCCTTCTTTCATCTCCGTAATATCGCTAAAATTCATTCTGTTTTGTCCACCAGCGACCCCGAGATCATTATTCATGCGTTCGTTACGTCTCGTCTCGATTACCGTAACGTACTAATTTCGGGTCTCCCTGTGTCTAGCATTAAAAGATTAAGGTTGGTACAAAATGCTGCCGCTAGACTTTCGGCGAGAACAAGAACATTTGATCATATTACGCCTGTACTGGCTCACCTGCACTGGCTTCCTGTGCTTCTTACGTATAAAATACTACACGGTCCAGCTCCATCCTATCTTGTACCATATGTCCCTGCATGAAATCTGCATTCTAAGACCTCCGGCTTATTCGTGATAGCCCAAAAAAGTGAGCGGGCTATTGAGCAGTTTCTATTCGGGCTCCAGTACTCTGGAATGCCCTCCCGGTAACAGTCAGAGATGCTACCTCAGTAGAAGCATTTAATGTAAGTCCCATCTTAAAATTAATTTGTATACTCTAGCCTTTAAATAGACCTCCTTTTAGACCAGTTGATCTGCCGTCTCTTTTTTTCTCTGCCCCCCCTCTCCTTTGTGGAGCTGTTCAAAGTCAGGGCCCGGGGTGGACCACTCAACTGTGCATCAGTTGGGGACGTCTCTGAGCTGCTGACTTGTCTCCACTCAAGATCTACGGCTGGCAGCCCACTCTCCCGTCCAAAGGCAAAACCCAGTAACTCAATATGGGTCAAAACTGAGCTGATAATAATTTTGGAGTTCCTAGGTGATACGCTTTACATTAGTGTATGCGATATTGTCATTTGTTCCGTAAGTAAGCTGTTACGCGCATGGCAGGACCTAGCAACTACCACATAGATACAACAGAAAAACCTAGTATCTCAAGGAACCAATCGGAGCTTCTTTGTCAGTCGCCTTATTGTCTTTAATGAGACATTTGCAGGAATGTGGGCCGACGGTCAAGCTGATTATGTGATATTATGGCAGGAGGGGATATTTGGAAGATTGGCCCAGGACGTTGCAAGCACCTTCATTAAATGTATTGTTCTTCATTGCTTCCCCTTGCATACTCTTTTGGGCGGATAACTGTGGAGGTCAAAATAAAAACTGGACGCTGTACACGGCTCTTGCAGAATGGGGCCCACCCGAGATTGTGATCAAATATCTGGAGAAAGGGCACACGTTCATGAGAGCAGACTCAATCCATGGCTCAATCGGCAAGGAAAATAAAAGCTCAAGAAAACATCTATATGTTTGATGACTTTGTAGATCTTTGTGAGACGGCATCAAGATAGATTGGTTTTCCTTTGTTTTCGCAAAATCAGCTAGACGGGAGTTACTAGGTTTTGCCTTTGGACGGGAGCACTGTGGACTGGACTCTCACACTATAGAATAGATCCGCTCGGCGTCCATTGCACCGGTCGCCCCGGGGGTCTCCTCCAAGGTTTCTCATTGTAGCCCATTGGGTTGAGTTTTTCCTTGCCCTGATGGGGGATCTTAGTCGAGGATGTCGTTGTGCAGCCCTTTGAGACACTTGGGATTTAGGACTGTATAAATAAACTTTGATTGATTGATTGATTGATTATAGCATGGGTGTCAAACTCTGGCCCGCGTGTAATTTAATTTGGCCCTTGAGACAATATCAATTTAGCATTAGAGCTGCCCCCCCGGTGTTACAGCGTCAGTGCCGCTGTAACACCGCATTCACCGCTAATACTCATCAATCAATCAATCAATCAATCAATGTTTACTTATATAGCCCTAAATCACTAGTGTCTCAAAGGGCTGCACAAACCACTACCACATCCTCGGTAGGCCCACATAAGGGCAAGGAAAACTCACACCCAGTGGGACATCGGTGAAAATGATGACTATGAGAACCTTGGAGAGGAGGAAAGCAATGGATGTCGAGCGGGTCCAACAAGATACTGTGAAATTTCATACTTGCCAACCCTCCCTAATTTTCCCGGTAGACTCCCGAAGTTCAGTGCCCCTCCCAAAAATCTCCCGGGGCAACCATTCTCCCGAATTTCTACCGATTTCCACCTGGACAACTATATTGGGGGCGTGCATTTAAGGCACTGCCTTTAGCGTTCTCTACAACCTGTCGTCACGTCCGCTTTTCCTCCATACTAACAGCTGGTCACATAATATTTGTGGCTTTTACACACACACGCACAAGTGAATGCAAGGTATACTTGGTCAACAGCCATACAGGTCACACTGAGGGTGGCCGTATAAACAACTTTAGCACTGTTCCAAATATGCGCCACACTGTGAACCCACACCAAACAAGAATGACAAACACATTTCGGGTGAACATCCGCACCGTAGCACAACAGAACAAATACCCAGAACCCCTTGCAGCACTAAAACTTCCAGCAAACTGACCAATAATTAACGTTTTATTCATGCATTTTCTCTTGCTACTTCAAGGCTTGAATGTTTGGTTCATTCATTATTGTTGTTTTATTTTCAAATTTATTATTAGCCTGTGGAAAAAAATTGATATTCACCTCAGAAGATTGCAAATAGAAAAAAAGGCATACAATTTTTATTTAAATTTTATTTGATATGCCATTGATATTTTTTTTAATTATTATTATTATTATTTGAAACTGGATTTTGCATGTCACTAAAGTTATATAAGCCTTGCTTGTTCAATATTTAATGCAAAACTTGTTTGGGTCCCTATTAAAAGGTTCATTTGTTCAACCTTGGCCCGCGGCTTTGTTCCGTTTCAAATGTTGGCCCACTCTGTATTTGAGTTCGACACCCCTGGATTATACGGTAACAAACATCAGTAAGAAGTCAACATATACAGAAGAAGATTTTGTGTACATCAACTAATTAGCTAAACTTCTGGCAATTTTTGAATTCTGTTTTCATTCTATTGGCAACATTTCAGGGATGGACCTTTTTGACTGTGTCCAGATGCACAATGAAATGTCCATAAAGGACCCTGGTGTGGAACTACAACATAAATTGTGAGTCAGTCTCAGGTGACCTCATTCAGTCTCCTCTACATAACGTAGATGGTCTTCCCAGATGGCAGGGGGGGGGGGGGGGGGGGGGGTAAGTCCATATTTTATTTTACTCCTGCCACATAAAGTGTTTTGTCCAGAGATAAAACCCTAAGCCATCTACGGATGGTTGCTTGGTCGAGTTCCATCTGTCGCTCTTTGGCAGCGTTGTTTTGCATCGGAGTGCTTCTGAGTGATGTTCTGCTGGCGTGTTTGCAGTAGAAATCGGAGGTAGTCAACAGCTTGGAGTTGCAAAGATGGGGGATCTCTAAAACCTAAGCTGACTATACATCGAATGCAAAAAATAAAAGCCTGGTGGCAGTGTGTGGGTAGACACTGGCAGGGTGCATGGTTCTGTAGCTATGCAACAGCGACCACTCACCTGCTTGTAACTGTTATATTTAACACTACAAACTCTCTCTCCTCCTACCTTTTAACACTTGCAATATTCAATTACAGCTGCTGTCTTACAGCATTGTCTGAAATAGTGTAGGAGGCTTTTTGCACTCTAAACCAGTGGTCCCCAACCACCGGTACCGGGCCGTGGCCCGATTGGTACCGGGCCGCAGAATAATTTTTTATTCATTGTTATTAAAAAAAAAAAAAAAAAAGTTTATTTATTTATTTATTTTTTTAATAAATCAACATAAAAAACACAATATACACTTACTATTAATGCACCAACCACAAAAACCTCCCTTTTTCATGACAAGAACAAAAAAATTAAAAGGGTTCCACCCCCCCCGGGCCGCGGGACAAATTATTAAGCGTTGACCGGTCCGCGGATACAAAAAGGTTGGGGAACACTGCTCTAAACCAGTGTTTTTCATCCACTGTGCCGCGGCCGAACACTAGTATAAAATTGTTAGAACAATCATGTATATATCATCACACAACTTTAGTATGCTTAAAGGCCTACTGAAAGCCACTACTAGCGACCACGCAGTCTGATAGTTTATATATCAATGATGAAATATTAACATTGCAACACATGTTTACTAAATTGCAATTTTAAATTTCCCGCGAGGTATCCTGTTGAAAATGTTGCGGAATGATGACGCGTGTTTGTGACGTTATTGGTTAGAGCGAACATTTCAGCCCAGCACCACTCACAGCTAAAAGTCGTCTCTTTTCATTGCATAATTACACGGTATTTTGTTGATGAATCTTTTGCAATTTGTTCAATTAATAATGGAGACGAGAAGAATGCTGTTGGTGGAAAGCGATGGATTGCGGCTGCCTTTAGCAACCGAAACCCAGCCGGTGTTTCTTTGTTTGTTGTGAAGCTTTAACACAGAGCGGTCAAGCGAACATGTTTCTCTACGTCAACCATCAAGTTTTGGGATGGGAAAATTGCGACATTAAGTCGGCTCATACCGGAGACTTCAGTGGATTATGCGACCTCCTCCTGCAGCTCAAAAAGGCAGCTGTGATCTTGGCTCCTCGGCTTCTCCCAGAGACACTGGCGTTCACCACAGCCATCCGACTTTCAGGTATGACTTTATAATCTCACTAAAACACTATTAAAACAATAAGCAGATAAGGGATTTTCCAGAATTATCCTAGTAAATGTGTCTAATTACATCTGAAACGCTGCCACTGCCGCCGCCTGGAGCCGTCGCCTTTTTTTTTTTTTTTTTAGTGCTCCACTCCAAGTTTCCTCATCTACGAATCTTTCCTTCTTGCTCAAATTAATAGGGAAATTGTCGCTTTCTCGGTCCAAACACGCACATCGTCTGCTACTTCCGGTACAGGCAAGGCTTTTTTATTAGCGACCAAAGTTGCGAACTTTATCATCGATGTTATCTACTAAATCCTTTCAGCAAAAATATTGCAATATCATGAAATGATGAAGTATGACACATAAAATGGACCTGCTATCCCCGTTTAAATAAGAACATCTCATTTCAGTAGGCCTTTAAAGTGCGTTGCTAGAGTTATTAGCTATTGCGCTCAAGTTAGACTTTTGTATCTGTGCTAGGATGAAACTTATTTTCCACTAGACCCGCACGAGCTCTTCCTCCCTCCGTCCCTCCCTCGTTCGCCCGCCTGCTCTCTCTCTCTCTGTCAATGTGTGTGTCTCTCTCTCGCTCCCTCTCTTGGCGTCGGGGAGACAAGTGGTCAGGTAGCTTCCGAAGCACTCCGCCGAAGAACCCATCGACAATACAAAACTGTGGTACACTGGACCCCAGCACTGATACTCCGACAGAGAGTCGCTGGGAGAATCGGATGTGTAACACGTTAGTCGTGATGTTAGCCCGTTCGGGGCAAATTGTGCTACCGTAACAGTAAACTCCACCCCCCCCTGCAACGCAACACCTGTCCGTCAGTAATAACAGTCCCCGATAACCTGGACCAATTTAAACTGTTATGTTTTTTTATTGTTTAATTTGCATTGCCTCACATTACTTACTGTATTTCCTTGAATTGCCGCCGGGTATATAGTATGCGCCTGCCTAGAATTACTGCCGGGTCAAACTCGTTTCGCAAAATATTATTTTATTAGTGCATGTCTAGAACTTCCGCCGGGTCAAACTCGTTTCGTAAGATAATTAGCATATGCCAAGAATTTCTGCCGGGTCAAACCGTCATTTTCAAAATGGAGGAGGCTGATTTCAATAATTTGAAATCGCATGAAGGGAAGAAGATTAAGACCTTTTCAGTAGGATTTAAGGTCCAAGATATTGAATACGCTAAAAAGAACAGTAAGCAGCTATGTTTTATTACAATGGCAAAAGTGCACAAATGTTCCGGACTTATGCAAATCCCAAATACACATCAGCAGGTACCAGAAGATGAAAAAAGTTGGTTTTGCATAAAATTGCCAAACAAAACGCCGGATAATATTTCTGCCAATAGTTGCCACTTTGTGTTCCTTATATACATCATATTAATACCCATATCTTCAAGCAGATTACGTCTGACTACGGTAGTCGTTCTGCTTGGACAATCCATCAAGCGATGCGGCTTCATAGCTTACCAAAGTTGTAGTAAAACATTTTGACACATTTTAAGTGTAATGTTGTATCTTCTCAATGAAACATTTATATTTTTGTGTTGTTTACTGGTGTCATCTTGCAGTCTACACATACCGTATTTCCTTGAATTGCCGCCGGGTATATAGTATGCGCCTGCCTAGAATTACTGCCGGGTCAAACTCGTTTCGCAAAATAATTAGCGCATGCTTAGCATTACCGCCGGCTCAGGATTAACACCGGGTCAAACTCTTTCGCAAAATATTATTTTTATTAGCGCATGTCTAGAATTTCCCCCGGGTCAAACTCGTCACGTCACAAGTGATACTTCACCTGTCATCATTTTCAAAATGGAGGAGGCTGATTTCAATCATTTGAAATCGCATAAAGGGAAGAAGATTAAGAGCTATTCAGTAGGATTTAAGGTCCAAGCTATTGAATATGCTAAAAAGAACAGTAAGCAGCTATGTTTTATTAATATACCGTAGCTGCGTGTGTCAAATATGAGTCATTAAATGACTCCCGCCTCCTGGTGGTAGAGGGCGCTAGTGATCCTTCTTGCGACTACTCGGCTGCAGAAGAAGTGACAACAAGCAGCGATTATTTATTTTTTCCTCTCGCTTGCACTTTTAACATGGAAGATTACATATCTAAAATAAAACAGTTTTCTAAACTGGACTTTCAATCGAAGCGGGAGGTAATAAAAGAAGATCTCCATCGAGACAGAGAGACTTTTTAAAACTGAAGAAAGATAAGGAAGACTTCTATAAACAAGTTATCGATGATTTTGATCAGAAGGAGCTGCGCATGGACTTCATTTATAAGTAAAGGTAAGACCATAATAACTTTTTTTTATTAAATGTGCTTTTCATGATGGTATCCTTACTTTACACTCCATTTTTTAAGCGCAGGCCTAAATTTACCGCATGCCTTTGGTAAGTGCCGTAGTGAGAAGAGGTTTTAAATTAATTAGCGCCCCAGCAGCAATTCAAGGAAATATGGTTATTCTCATTTTGTTCATTTATGTTTTGATTTTACTTTGCGTTGAAAATAAAAATAAAGACATTTTAAAATATTTTTTTAAGAAATATTTTCTTGCGGCCCGGCCTCACCCAGACTCTTCATCCCACGTAAATTGAGTTTGACACCTCTGGTTTAAAGTCAATTGCGACAACAACGTTTTACTGTTAACTGAGTTTCGTTTTTTAATGATTTCTGTTGATGGTGTGCCTCCGGAAATTTTCAATGCAAAAAATGTGCCTTAGTTGAAAAAAGGTTGAAAAACACTGCTCTATAAACCATATCATCTTTTCTCTTGGGGGCTGCTTGGTAAATGCATGCACGCACTAACTGGGGGAAAAAGGGCCATCAGCTGCAGGAGGTTTAGGCCTCCTCTGTTTCCACACCACTACTTCGGGTAAAGGCAGGGAAAAACATTCTCATCTCTATACGCCCTCTCCTGCCTCTGTGGATTTTGCTCCTCCAGCTGGCTCTCTGACTAAACATGAAACGAGAGCTGCTTTGGGCTTCTACCAACATTTGAGGGTTCTGACTTTCATCATTCTCCATCATTTCTATAGTGCTGCATCACCAAAAATATCCCCACTCACAAAATAATTGGACAAACACAATTTTGCAGGCAGAGGATTTTCCTCGCTGGAGTCCAGTAAGAATAAACGTCTCTTTTCTCCACATTTTGCGAAGTATTTAGAGTTGATAACATGCAGGGGTTGGGAACATTTTTGGCTGAGAGAGCCAAGAAGCCAAATATTTAAAAATGCAAAACACAACAAAAATGCCACAAACAGCGAAATATGAACGCAAAGGGTAAAAAAAAACACCCACAATATGATATGTCACTAAGCTTTACAACTTTGTTGTAGAAATCTCCTTCCACGTCTGTCCCTGACACCCACATTTCAAACTGACACTCTGTGGAAACGCTCCCCACCCACACTGCTTGGTGCCTCGTCTGAGCTGCTGTGACGTAGATGACCATAGTAACTAATTAGATGACATTAGTAACTAACTAGATAACCATAGTAACTAGTATATCATGCCAAAGTGCAGATTCCAAAACATTGAAATACTTTATATAGTTCAGGAAAACATGTCTGCACATCATAATGGCAGCTAAACTTTCCAATAAAGATCTAAAAAAATGATTTGGGAATGTCCTGCAGGCCTGATTGAAATACTTAACGGGCCGCATGTGGCCCCCGGGTCTTCATTTGCCCAGGTCTGGCCTATAGAGTCATATTTCAACTTACTTTATATTTCCTGTGCTCTATAAACACCACTAGATGAGTGGGGCAATTGGACACAATAGCATTTGTCCTCAGGGGCGACCATAAAAGAAGAATCTGCAATGACCTTTCTCCAACGGCAATAAACTCTCCTCTGACCACCAATCACCCTTGCACTAAAACAGGGGTACAATTCCCTAGATTAGAGCAGGATTTGGCAATAGAACTTGGACAATATTTTATGGTAGACAGTTTTAGTATGTCTCTAATAGGTTTCCATAGATAAGAATGAAATAATTAATCTAGAAATAATTTAATTTGAATAATGTAGTAGTGAATGTAGCGTTTACTTAGTCAACCACAGTGTATCAAGTCTGTTGGTTTTTCTAGAGGACAAAATGGGGGTAGCATCTAAAATACTGTACCTGACATAAATATAAGCTAATACAAAAACACCCCTCCATTTTTAAAGACCCATTTTTGTACAAATGAAGACATAATTCTAAGAAAAAAAAGGAATAAATCGGTCAAATTAATTTTTTCAATGTCACTGTAATGCCAACGGGTAGATAATAATAAAAAGGATATCATATTTCTTTGCTGCAATATTTCTTTAAAGACTATTATCTTAAAGCTCTTCCTCTGTTTCCTGCCTCACCAGCCTCGTTTTTAGAATTAGTGATGTGCGATACCACTGATTATCTTTCCGACCCGATAACAAGTCATATTCAGGCTGGCATCGGCGATACTGATCTACTACCGATACTTTGTGCAAATATACCTAACATCCATCCATCCTTGTCTGATATAATTGAAAAATGTGTGATTTTTCTAAAATAATGTATCTAAACTAACTTAAACTAATAATAATGATATACTTAGTCAACCACAGTGTATCAAGTCTGTTGGTTTTTCTAGAGGAGAAAATGGGGGCGGCACCTAAAATACTGTACCTGACATAAATATAAGCTAATACAAAAACACCCCTCCATTTTTAAAGACCCATTTTTGGGTCAAATGAAGACATAATTCTAAGAAAAAAAAGGAATAATCAATCAATCAATCAATCAATCAATGTTTATTTATATAGCCCCAAATCACAAATGTCTCAAAGGACTGCACAAATCATTACGACTACAACATCCTCGGAAGAACCCACAAAAGGGCAAGGAAAACTCACACCCAATAAATCAGTCAAATTAATTTTTTCAATGTCACTGTAATGCCAACGGGTGGATAATAATAAAAAGGATATCATATTTCTTTGCTGCAATATTTCTTTAAAGACTATTATCTGAAAGCTCTTCCTCTGTTTCCTGCCTCATCAGCCTCGTTTTTCGAATTAGTGATGTGCGATACCACTGACTATCTTTCCGACCCGATAACAAGTCATATTCAGGCTGGCATCGGCGATACTGATCTACTACCGATACTTTGTGCAAATATACCTAACATCCATCCATCCTTGTCTGATATAATTGAAAAATGTGTGATTTTTCTAAAATAACGTATCTAAACTAACTTAAACTAATAATAATAATATACTTGGTCACCTATAACAGTGGTCCCCAACCACCGGGCCGCAGAAGAATGTTTTATTAATTTTTTTTTTTTTTTTAAATATATATATATATATTTTCTATTTTTTTTGATTAAATCAACATAAATAACACAATATACACTTACAATTAGTGCACCAACAACAAAAACCTCCCTTTTTCATGACAAAAACGTCCCTTTTTCATGACAAAGAAAAAAAAATAAGAGAAAAGTGTTAAGGGATTTAGGAACGGGCTATTATTTTCCAACGTAATGCTCCTGGCACAGAATCAGAACATATATCGAGCAAAACGAAAACAGTGGCGGGCAGTTAAAGGCCTACTGATATGAGATGTTCTTATTCAAACGGGGATAGCAGGTCCATTCTATGTGTCATACTTCATCATTTCGCCATATTGCCATATTTTGCTGAAAGGATTTAGTAGAGAACATCGACGATAAAGTTTGCAACTTTTGTTCGCTAATAGAAAAGCCTTGCCTGTACCGGAAGTATGTGCGCGTGACGTCACGAGTTGCGGGGCTCCTCACATATTCCCATTGTTTGTAATGGGAGCCACAAGCAGTAAGAGCAATTCGGACCGAGAGACGACAATCTCCCCATTAATTTGAGCGAGGTTGAAAGATTCGTGAATTACGATATTGATAGTGAAGGACTAGAAAAAAAAAAAAAAAAGCAACCTCTCCGGGCGGCGGCAGTGTGAGCGTTTCAGATGTAATTAGACACATTTACTAGGATAATTCTGGAAGATCCCTTATTTGCTTATTGTTTTTAATAGTGTTTTAGTGAGATTTTAAAGACTGTAAAGACATATCTTGAGGTCGGACGGCTGCGGTGAACACGCGGTGTCTCAGAGAGAAGCAGAGGAGCCAAGCTCACAGCTGCCTTTTTTGACAGATGCTGCAAGACGAAAAATAAGTGAAGTGAAGTGAATTACATTTATATAGCGCTTTTCTCAAGTGACTCAAAGCGCTTTACATAGTGACACCCAATATCTAAGTTACATTTAAACCAGTGTGGGTGGCACTGGGAGCAGGGGGGTAAAGTGTCTTGCCCAAGGACACAACGGCAGTAACTAGGATGGCACAAGCGGGAATCGAACCTGCAACCCTCAAGTTGCTGGCACGGCCACTCTACCAACCGAGCTATGCGGCCCCATGCTTGTCAGTCCAGCATCATGTTGTGTGTGGCTTCCGCGGCAACACGCACACGACTGCAAGGCATACTGGGTGACACAGAGTACACTAATGGTTGTGATATAAACTATTTTAATACTTTTAGTAATATGCGCCACGCTGTGAACCCGCAACAAACAAGAATGACAAACACATTTCGGGAGAACATCCTCACAATAACACAAAATAAACGCAACACAACAAATATCCAGAATCCTTTGCATCCATGACACTTCCTGACTATTTTATACACCCAGCTAGCAGCAAACCCCGCCAATCCCCCCATGTACCCCCCCCCCCCGTGCGTAAGATATATATCACAATTTCCCCATCCAAAAACATGATGGTTGACGTAGAGAAAACATGTTCGCTTGACCGCTCTGTGTTAAAGCTTCACAACAAACAAAGAAACACCGGCTGTGTCTCTGTGCTAAAGGCAGCTGCAATCCACCGCTTTCCACCAACAGCATTCTTCTTTGACGTCTCCATTATTAAATGAACAAATTGCAAAAGATTCAGCAACACAGATGTCCAAAATACTGTGTAATTATGCAATTAAAGCAGACGACTTTTAGCTGCTAGTGTAGCAGCGCTAATATTTCCTAACAGTCCGTGACGTCACACGTACGCTTAACATGTGGTAGGGAACCATCTTGCTTGACCGCTCTGTTCCATAGTAAAGCTTCACCTTCGGGTATGTAAACAAAGAAACGCCGGCTGTGTTTGTGTTTACTCCGCTTCCCACCTACATCTTTCTTCTTTGACGTCTCCATTATTAATTGAACAAATTGCAAAAGATTCAGCAACACAAATATCCAGAATACTGTGTAATTATGCGGGGGGCGCTGGCGCCTATCTCAGCTACAATCGGGCGGAAGGCGGGGTACACCCTGGACAAGTCGCCACCTCATCGCAATAAGCGGTAGTAAATGGATGGATGGATGGATGTGTAATTATGCGATTAAAGCAGGCGACTTATAGCTGGGATCGGGCTGGAACAAAATGTCGCTACAATGCGTGACGTCACACGCACACGTCATCATTCCGCGAGGTTTTCAACAAGAAACTCGCAGGAAATTTAAAATTGCAATTTAGTAAACTAAAGCGGCCGTATTGGCATGTGTTGCAATGTTAATATTTCATCATTGATATATAAACTATCAGACAGGTCGCTAGTAGTGGCTTTCAGTCGGCCTTTAACCGTATCCCCTTTCGGCAACACTGCAAACAGTGTACAATCCTTCACTTTCTTCCACACCATATTGTCTAACAGCACAGATTTAGATTCACTGATAAGGAATAATAATAACAGATGCAGATCAGGAAGCCTTACAGCTGTGTGTGGGTTCCTGTTTACTCTTTTATACGACAGACACAGCAAAAATAAACATAACTCTTATGAAAAGTCTTATGACAGCAGCATAAATCATATATGCCATTGCCTGCTACTGCAACTGCAATGATCTAAATAAATCACAATAGTTTGCAATATATATATATATAAAAAAGCTAGTGTTCACAAAGGAACATGTCCATAAATGGCACTTTTTCCTGTATTGCTACAATGAATTTTATCTGCACGGTGAAAAAGACCTCATAACTTGTTCTCTGTCAGAATTCTCCAACTATTAATGCAGATAAACAAGGGGCAAACATTACAGCACGTACAGTAATAGTCAGGTTACAATAATACATGAAAGAGTTGGGCTATTTGGAAAAAAAAATTATCTTAAATTTCTCGAATTAGTGTACTGTTTAAAAAATAAAAAAAAGTACTCCCTATATGTGTATATACATATAAATATCTGTATATATGTATTTTATTTTATTTCTGTTTATCATTATTATCAATGTTATTTATTTTTTGCTCATGTAATTGATGTATGTGTAGATAGTACCTGTTTTTTATTTTCTCTGTTTCTTTTTTTTTTTTTTTGGGGTGGAGGGGCAGGATGGGTATATAAACAAAAAATACTTTTGACATTTAGGGCAGACAACGGCTAAGTGATGTATGTGAATATGATTTAGTGGATGGAAATGTCGGATGCTGGATGTCAATAAAAACAAAATGAAAAAAATAAAAATAAATTAAAATAATCACGATGATTATTTTATATAATAAGATCTCGATTAATATGCAAATGTAAGCCCGCCAGTTGTAAAGCATCTGTACTAAAAACTAGAGCTGATTTAATATTGTCATTAATATTATCCTAATAATTATTAACATACTGGGTAAATAAAGCATTAAGTAAGACGAACATAGAAAAATATTTTTACTCAGCAGTAAAACAAAATGGAGAAAAAAAAAAGAGTCTAAGACGGTGAAGTAGTTTACAGTCCTGAGTCTTTTTGCAGGAATGCAAGACCCAAAATAAACAAATTGCCCCATCAAAGATAAGGTTTTAAAATGTAAACAATACCACTTTCACATGATGACGGTACGGTCACTCATCCATCTATTTTCTATCGCTTGTCCCTTTCATCCATCCGTCCATCCATCCAACTTCTTCCGCTTATCAGAGGTTGGGTCGCGGGGGCAGCAGCCTAAGCAG
Source organism: Nerophis ophidion (assembly GCF_033978795.1). Taxonomy (NCBI): domain Eukaryota; kingdom Metazoa; phylum Chordata; class Actinopteri; order Syngnathiformes; family Syngnathidae; genus Nerophis; species Nerophis ophidion. Next base: position 78,690,382 of record NC_084615.1, read on the forward strand.
AGAAGCCTTGACTTTCCTCTCCCCAGCCACTCCGTCCAGCTCCGCAGGGTGAGAGTATTTAAGTGTGTGAAAATGGAGTGTCGGAATGATTGCACCGACCGAGGCGTTGATTATGGTTCGCCTTCTCAATTACGTGATTGCAGGTTTCAAACGGCTCCTGTCTTGCCGGCTGGTTATCGTCTGTCATTGCTACTTAACTATCGTGTCATAATAAACCCTGAAATGTTACGAATGCAATTTGTATAGTCAATTGGCATAATAGTCACTTTGTAAGATTCTGTCTATATAATGATTACACTATGGCTGACATCTGTAGTCAGCTTGAAATGTTTTATTGATCTGATGTGGCGCAGCAGAGATCTGCTATTTTTTTCCACAGTGCAACAAATCTAGTGACTTTTTTAAGGATGTTTTTGGAGACACAAAACCACGTATTGCCACAGTTACATCCATCCATCCATCTTCTAGCAGCCTAAGCAGGGAAGCCCAGACTTCCCTCTCCCCAGCCACTTCGTCCAGCTCTTCCCGAGAAGAGGTTTGAAATGAATTAGCGCCCCGGCGGCAATTCAAGGAAATACAGTAATTGGAAAAGTCACCCACTAATTACTGATTAATAAATACACTTTTGGTCAACAGAAGGAGATAACGTCCGCAGGAACCTACCACAGAACTAAGGACATATATACACTGTTTGATTTCATTTTTATTTGACACTTATTAAAGTATCTTGTGTGACATCATGCACAAAAGTGCACTTTATTTGTTATAAACTATTGTAGTGGCGTTCTGTACAAAAAGTGCACTTTAATTTAGTGTTGTTTTGATAAGTCATCTTAGTGACATCATGCACAAAAGTGCACTCATGGCTTGTTTTAAAATGTCTCTGACAATCTTGCACTTTCTGTTTTGGAAATGACATGAATGTTTGTGCCACTGCTTAATAACTGTTTAATAAATACAGTTGTGGTCAATTGACTTAGTTGTGATTTCCCTCTCTGCATGAAAGTTTAAAAGTAGCATATATGAATGCAGTATGAAGAAGAATGTTTGAATGTAGACACATAGAATCATCATACTGCTGTGATTATATGCATCAAGTGTTCATTCAAGGCTAAGGCAAAATATCCAGATATATATTGTGTATCATGCACAAATTGAGATATTTAAAAAAAGGCCATATCGCCCGGCCTTACCCACAACATATATTGTCGGATTTATTGTGACAAAACACCCACATCTGAAATATTAGCAGCTGCAAAGTCCCAGTTATATAAGCAAAGGATGTGGCTACGAGGCCAACGAGAATATGCAGAGTGACCTTCACAGTGCCGTCCTCCACTTCTCATGACTGCTGCCCACTCGGGAGTCCAGCCTTGGGGGTTCATCTAACATGACCACGGTTTCAAATGGGGAGTTGGATGGAAGTCGGTGAGCAGAGTGCTTGATTATATTAACATGGTCTGGAGACACAGCATCTCAGAAAATAAAAACGGTTGCTGATGCTGCATTAGAGATGCTCATTTAGGGTGCATACACACTTGTAGTTTCTTGCTCTGGCCAGGTCAACAATTTAAAAGATACGTATAGTAGAAATGCGCGGATAGGCAATTATATCATCCGCAACCGCATCACTAAAGTCGTCGTCCACCCGCCATCCACCCGAACCAACATTCTATCAAAACCGCAACCGCCTGCCCGTTGTTATATATCAGGGGTCGGCAACCTTTACCACCCAAAGAGCTATTTTGACCCTTTTCACAAAGTAAAGAAGTCAATGGGAGCCGCAATCATTCTCGCGAATATTTTGCTGGTGCTCATCTAGATAAAGAGATTATGTGGGCGCTATGAAACCATTGCCTTTGACGCACATCAACATGTTCGAACTGTGTGCCAGTCCAGCAACATGTCGTATGCCGCTTCCACAGACACAAGTACAAGATTGAAAGGCATACTGGGTGACACAGAGTACACTGATGGTTGTGATATAAACAATTTTAACACTTTTACTAATATGCGCCACGCTGTGAAGCCACACCAAACAAGAATGACAAACTAATTTCGGGAGAACATCCCCACAGTAACACAACATAAACGCAACACAACAAATACCCAAAATCCTTTGCATCCATGACTATTCCTGACTATATTTTACATCCCCGCCCACCTTACCGATGCACGGGGGGGTGGGGGGGGGTTTGGTGCTAGCGGGGTGTATAATATAGTCAGGAATAGTCATGGATGCAAAGGATTCTGGGTATTTGTTGTGTTGCGTTTATGTTGTGTTACTGTGAGGATGTTCTCCCGAAATGTTTTTCGTTCTTCTTTGGTGTGGCTTCACAGTGTGGTGCATATTAGTAAGAGTGTTAAAATTGGTTATATCACAACCATCAGTGTACTCTGTGTCACCCAGTATGCCTTGCAGTCGTGTGCGTGAGTTTGCGGAAGCCATATACGACATGTTGCTGGACTGACATATTGGCAAAGGCGTACAAGGCAATGAGATCATAACACGACCTATTACTTGTTAAATGGGTCGACGCCAGCAGATATTCGCGAGAATTTTTGCGGCTCTTGTTGCCTTCTTTAGTTTGGCTCTTTGAGTGGTAAAGGTTGCCGATCCCTGAACCATGTATATCAAATATTTCCGAATGGTCCAACCGCCACCCGCCCGAATCTATTTAAAATCTATGTTTTCGTCATGTCACCCGCCCGACTCCGCGGATGAGACCGCAAACCGTGCATCGCTAACGTATAGGTATGTTAAAAGAGGAAGTACATTTTTGGGGAATTTTGCTTATCAATGACAATCCTTGAGTAAGACAAGCACACACGTTTTCGTTTTTATAGCGAGATAGGAAAAAGCTTACATAGAGCCCCGAAAAGAAGTGGTTAATAAAGTCAGGGGGAAAAAAAGTGCGTCAAAGGAAATGGCTCTTAAAAATATCACTTTCATCAACTTGTGGACTACAATTGGACCATGCTTGTGTCTGCAGCGATCACTTTGTAAAATGTTTGTTTGAACATTTGATTTGTTTGAGAAACGTTCTGTGATGCAATCAAGTTTATTCCCTATTACCGTATTTCCTTGAATTGCCGCAGGGCATATAGTATGCGCCTGCCTTGAATTACTGCCGGGTCAAACTCGCTTCCCAAAATAATTAGCACATGCTTAGTATTACCGCCTGTCATCATTTTCAAAATGGAGGAGGCTGATTTCAATACCGGTAATTTGAAATCACATAAAGGGAAGAAGATTAAGAGCTATTCAGTAGGATTTAAGGTCCAAACTTACACCACACTCAAATTTTTACTGCATGCCTTTGGTAAGTGCCAGAGTGAGAAGAGGTTTTAAAATAATTAGCACATGCTTAATTTTATCGCATGCCTTTGGGAAGTGCAGGAGTGAGAAGAGGTTTTAAATTAATTAGCGCCCCGGCGGCAATTCAAGGAAATACGTTATATTAGTAGTGTTTGATAGCAAAATGAAAGGTAAGAAAAGGTCAAGAAATGTAATTAGTTTGTCTTCTTTTGTGGTTGCTATACCTAAATATAACTACAAAGACTTGCTGCTGCAAATTAATTACATCATGTTAAGTCCTAGTAATAAATATAAAATATAAATCAATTTTCCCCCCAGAATATTTTTTAAGTTAAGGTGGTGTTTTGTCTCCAGGGGGAAGGCAGACGGTAAGGGAACAGACTGTGGCCGGCTTCGTCGCATGCAGAGGCCTACAATTTTTGTTTGTGTTTTCCGCTCCGTATGCTGAATGGCAATATACAATATATATCTCAAAGAAAACACAAAATAGTCCAATTTACCTGAGATATTAAGATGGTTGTGTGGGTGGGACAATGCTGGGTGCTGCAGAGACGTACTGCCCAGGCTAAGACCGATTTTTTTATTTTATTTTAATCTTCTATTTTTTTCTCCCCCCCTTGTTTACCTGTATCTCATCTTTTTTTGTAAGGGGCGCTGGAAGCCGGCAGACCCGTCAGCGATCCTGTTCTGTCTCCCTTTAATGTTTGTCTGATCTTGAATGGGATTGTGCTGAAAATTGTAATTTTCCTGAAGGAACTCTTCTGACAGAATAAATAAAGTACTATCTAATCTAATCTAATCTGACAGAGGCAGTACGAAGCGTAGCAGCTTGTTAAGACTTATTTTAGCACCAACTGATAATATAAATATATTTAATAAAGTCACATACAAATAAAGCAATAAGAGAAGTATCCTATACTTCGCTTTTGTAAAGTAAATCTGAACATCCGATATGGGTATCTACATCTACTATATGATTTGCCTGAGAAGCTAAATAAGATATATATATATTAGAAATGCGCGGTTTGCGGTCTCATCCGCGGAGTCCACGGATAAACCGCGAGTCGGGTGGGTGACATGACGAAAAAATAGATTTTAATTAGATTCGGGCGGGTGGCGGTTGAACCATCCGGAAATATTTGAAATACATGGTTCTGGGATCGTTATCCTTTACCATTCAAAGAGCCATTTAAGACCCGTGTCACAAAGCGAAGAAGACAACAGGAGACGCTAATATTCTCTAGAATGATAAGTATTAGGGCTTTTTCGCCTTCTACAGCATTTACGATCTGCTTGTCAGTCCAGCATCATGTTGTGTGTGGCTTCCGAGGCCACACGCACACAACTGCAAGGCATACTGGGTGACACAGAGTACACTAATGGTTGTAATATAAATAATTTTAACACTCTTAGTAATATGCACCACACTGTGAAGCCACACCAAACAAGATTGACAAACACATTTCGGGAAAACATCCTCACAGTAACACAACATAAACACAACACGACAAATACCCATAATCCTTTGTATCCATGATAAATCCTGAGTATTTTATACACCCCGCTAGCAGCAACCCCCGAGTGTCGGTAAAGTGGGCGGGGTTGGGAGCGCGGGGGTGTAAAATATATTCAGGTGGTGTCACCACCTGACAGGTTCAGTGTTTGAACCTGTCCACCCCGAGATCGGGAGGTCGTGAGTTCATACCAAAGACTATAAAAATGGGACCCATAACCCCCCTGCTTGGCACTCGGCATCAAGAGTTGGAATTGGGGGGTTAAACCACCAAAATGATTCCTGCGAGCGGCCACCGCTGCTGCTCACTGCTCCTCTCACCTCCCAGGGGGCGAGGATGATGGGTCAAATGCAGAGGATAATCATTGGTGACAATATTTGGTACTTTTTTTTTTACCTTTTAACCGAAACGAAAAATGGTAAGTGTGATTACACAATCAACAACGTCAACACAAAGAAGGACAGCTTCTGCACAACCGAAACGCCTCCTGCTTTGTATCGGCAGTCGGGGGCGCTTCGGTTGTGCAGACGCTGTCCTTCTTTGTGTGGACGTTGTTGATTGTCGCATGCAGACGTGCATCGTGGGCTCCGTCTCTACGCCGCACGCTGTGGGTCTTTGCTGTCGTCCAGCATTCTGTCTTTGTTTACTTTGTAGCTGTCAGCTTCAACCCCTGATATCATCTATTAAACAGACAAGAAGCAAGGAGTTTAGCAAAGACAGGATTCACCTACTCAGTGGCCTCGTGGTTAGAGTGTGAGAGATCGGTAGGTTGTTAGTTCAAACCACGGCCGAGTCATACCAAAGACTATAAAAATCGGACCTATAACCTCCTGTTTGGCACTCAGGATCAAGGGTTGGAATTGGGGGTTAAATCACCCAAAAATTATTCCCGGGCGTGGCACCGCTGCTGCCCACTGCTCCCCTCACCTCCCAAGGGGTGAACAAGGGGATGGGTTAAATGCAGAGGACACATTTCCCCACACCTAGTGTGTGTGGGACAATCATCGGTACTTAAACTTTTTACTTTAACCCTTAAAAAAATGCTTAGGAACGATGACTCAACACTATCCACTCGAGTGGGTGCATTTTAGAGCTCATTTATCACTCTGCGCTTCCCAGTTGAGGGTCAAAACTGCTTTGTAACATCTCTGGAAGGAGTTCTCCCCAGTGTCCAGTCCTTGGGTTTTCTCCAGGTAGTCTGGCATTTTCCCAAATCCCCAGAATATGCATGTTGCTGACAGGTTCAAACTTGCCTTTAAATCAGGCCTGGGCAATTATTTTGACTCGGGGGCAAAATTTAGAGAAAAAAAAAATGTGTCTGGGGGGCCAGTATATCTATTTTTAGGAAAACTAATACAAAACCTCACAATAAAGTCTGATTGAATGCTAAAAATGTCATGACTTTAAAAGTGGAATGGAATTTTCATTTTTTTTCTATAAATGATAAAACACTGAATATTGACAACATCCTTAATGGACATATTTTACAATCAAGCCAAATGCAACAAACACAGCGAAATATGAACGTGAAGGGTAAAAAAACAAAAAACATCTACAATCAGATATATGTGATGTATCACTAAGCTTTAGAACTTTCTTGTAAAAATCTCCTTCCGCGTCCGTCCCTGACATCCACATCCACACTCTGTGGAAACGCTCCCCACCCACACTGCTTGGTGCCTCGTCTGAGCTGCTGTGACATAGATCAGCGGTTCTCAAATGAAAGTACTCGTACCCCCGGGGGTACTTGAAGGTATGCTAAGGGGTACGTGAGATTTTTTTGAAATATTCTAAAAATAGCAACAATTCAAAAATCCTTTATAAATATATTTATTGAATAATACTTCAATAAAATATGAATGTAAGTTCATAAACTGTGAAAAGAAATGCAACAATGCAATATTCAGTGTTGACAGCTAGATTTTTTGTGGACATGTTCCATAAATATTGATGTTAAAGATTTATTTTTTTGTGAAGAAATGTTTAGAAGTAAGTTGATGAATCCAGATGGATCTCTATTACAATCCCCAAAGAGGGCACTTTAAGTTGATGATTACTTCTATGTGGAGAAATATTCATTCATAATTGAATCACTTGTTTATTTTACAACAAGTTTTGGGTTATTTTTATATCTTTTTTCCCAAGTAGTTCAAGAAAGACCACTACAAATGAGCAATATTTTTGCTCTGTTATATCCATCCATCCATTTTCTACCGCTTATTCCCTTTGGGGTCGCGGGGGGCGCTGGCGCCTATCTCAGCTACAATCGGGCAGAAGGCAGGGTACACCCTGGACAAGTCGCCACCTCATCACAGGGCCTGTTATACAATTTAATAAATCAGAAACTGATGACATAGTGCTGTATTTTACTTCTTTATCTCTTTTTTCAACCAAAAATGCTTTGCTCTTATTAGGGGGTACTTGAATTAAAAAAAAGTTCACAAGGGGTACATCACTGAAAAAGGGTTGAGAACCACTGTTGTAGATCACCATAGCAACTAGTAGGGCTGTACGGTATACGGGTATAAGTATAGTACCGCGATACTAATAAATCATATTCGGTACCATACCGCCTCTGAAAAGTGTTGGTCTGCCACACCCTAAGATTTTTTCTGGTCCCCCTTTATTTAGAAAATAATCGAAAAGTACCGAAAATAATCAAAATAATATTGGTATCAGGACAACACTAGTCACTAAAATATCATGCAAAACTGCAGATTCCAACCATTGAAATACTTCGTATACTGTATTTCCTTGAATTGCCGCCAGGTATATAGTATGCACCTGCCTAGAATTAATGCCGGGTCAAACTCTTTCGCAAAATATTATTTTTATTAGCGCATGTCTAGAATTTATGCCAGGTCAAACTCGTTTTGCCAAATAATTAGCATATGCCTAGAATTTCCGCCGGGTCAAACTCGTCACGTCACGAGTCATCATTTTCAAAATGGAGGAGGCTGATTTCAATCATTTGAAATCGCATAAAGGGAAGAAGATTAAGAGCTATTCAGTAGGATTTAAGGTCCAAGCTGTTGAACATGCTAAAAAGAACAGTAAGCAGCTATGTTTTATTAATATACCGTAGCTGCGTGGGTCAAATATGAGTCATTAAATGACTCCCGCCTCCTGGTGGTAGAGGGCGCTAGTGATCCTTCTTGCGACTACTTGGCTGCAGAAGAAGTGACAACAAGCAGCGAGAGTGAGCAGCGATCGTTTATTTTTTCCTCTCGCTTGCACTTTTAACAAATGTTTTCTAAACTGGACTTTCAATCGAAGCAAGAGGACGGCGTGGCGCAGTGGAAGAGTGGCCGTGCGCAACCCGAGGGTCCATGGTTCAATCCCCATCAAGTACCAACCTCGTCACGTCTGTTGTGTCCTGAGCAAGACACTTCACGGTATAGCTCGGTTGGTAGAGTGGTCATGCCAGCAACTTGAGGGTTGCAGGGTCGATTCCCGCTTCAGCCATCCTAGTCACTGCCGTTGTGTCCTTGGGCAAGACACTTTACCCACCTGCTCCCAGTGCCAACCACACTGGTTTAAATGTAAAAAAAAAAATATATATATATATATATATATATATATAAATATAATTCACTTCAATTCACTTCACCCTTGCTCCTGATGGGTGCTGGTTAGCGCCTTGCATGGCAGCTCCCTCCATCAGTGTGTGAATGTGTGTGTGAATGTGGAAGTAGTGTCAAAGCGCTCTGAGTACCTTGAAGGTAGAAAAGCGCTATACAAGTACAACTCATTTATCATTTAATAAAGGAAGATCTCCATCGAGACAGACTTTTAAAACTGAAGAAAGATAAGGAAGACTTCTATAAACAAGTTATCGATGCGCATGGACTTCATTTATAAGTAAAGCTAAGACCATGATACAGTTTTTTTTTTTTATTAAATGTGCTTTTCATGATGGTATCCTTACATCACACTCAAATTTATAAGCGCAGGCCTAAATTTACCGCATGCCTTTGGTAAACACCGGCGTGAGAAGAGGTTTTAAATAATTAGCGCCCCGGCGGCAATTCAAGGAAATACGGTAGTTCAAGACAGGCTCACCTGCACTGGCTTCCTGTGCACTTAAGATGTGACTTTAAGGTTTTACTACTTACGTATAAAATACTACACGGTCTAGCTCCATCCTATCTTGCCGATTGTATTGTACCATATGTCCCGGCAAGAAATCTGCCTTCAAAAGATTCCGGCTTATTAGTGATTCCTAGAGCCCAAAAAAAGTCTGCGGGCTATAGAGCGTTTTCCGTTCGGGCTCCAGTACTCTGGAATGCCCTCCCGGTAACAGTTCGAGATGCCACCTCAGTAGAAGCATTTAAGTCTCACCTTAAAACTCATCTGTATACTCTAGCCTTTAAATAGACCTCCTTTTTAGACCAGTTGATCTGCCGCTTCTTTTCTTTCTCCGATGTCCCCCCCTCCACAAGGGGTCCGGTCCGATGACCATGGATGAAGTACTGGCTGTCCAGAGTCGAGACACAGGATGGACCGCTCGCCTGTGTATCGGTTGGGGACCTTATCCGCCTCCGCTTGAGATGGTTTCCTGTGGACGGGACTCTCGCTGCTGTCTTGGATCCGCTTGAACTGAACTCTCGCGGCTGTGTTGGAGCCACTATGGATTGAACTTTCACAGTATCATGTTAGACCCGCTCGACATCCATTGCTTTCGGTCCCCTAGAAGGGGGGGGGTTGCCCACATCTGAGGTCCTCTCCAAGGTTTCTCATAGTCAGCATTGTCACTGGCGTCCCACTGGATGTGAATTCTCCCTGCCCACTGGGTGTGAGTTTTCCTTGCCCTTTTGTGGGTTCTTCCGAGGATGATTTGTGCAGTCCTTTGAGATATTTGTGATTTGGGGCTATATAAATAAACATTGATTGATTGATTGATTGATTAAAGACTTATGGTCATTTGAAACATCATAATGGCAGCTCCACTTTCCATCTAAATATTTGGGAATGTCGGGCGGGCCAGATTGAAAAGCCTAACGGGCCGCATGTGGCCCCCGGGCCTTAGTTTGCCAAGGTCTGCTGAAAATGAATGTGGAGATGATCCACAGCAGCAGTTGTCCTGACGTGACAGTGCCCAGAAGGGAGGGGTGCTGTGGGGACGACATAACGCGGTGTACACATCCCTGCTTTGGAGAGCCCCGACATGGCTGCTCTGGAAGCCGACACGGCGGTGCGAAGTCACGCGGGGATGACACACCGCGGTGGCCGCAGCACAGCTGGCCCAAAAGCGGGCTAGAAGCACCGCCGTAAATCAACCCGAGAGGCGCCGACGTTAAGCCGGTTGGACAAACCCAATTCGGCTCAGTTTTATCAGAGGAAATAAGTTCCTAATACCCCTTACCCCGTCCGCGGCGTCAGCGTGGGGGCAGTAATGCGGTAGTCGTGGGCCGAGGAGGTGAAGCGAAAGCCGGCGCGGTTCACCGGAACCTACCCCAAGAGAGCGGAAGCGCCGGCGGACACTTACCGTCTGTCTTCGCCCCTCCAAGGCATGGACAACACGGAACCGGCGCCCTCTTCGTGCCTTCCGAGACGCCCGGGAGTCGCTGGGGGAAATTTGGGGCGAATAACCGCGCTGACTGTCACGGAGGGGAGCGGCGCTTCCCACAGCTCGGAGCCCAGAATCCGGTGGCCGCTGCGCCGAGTGAGGAGGGAGGCGGGAGGCGGGCGGCGTGACGTCACAGCAGGCGGTGAAGAGGGTTGCGCGTGACGTCATCACGCACGATGACGTCACCAACTATTAATATGAGCTCTCAATAAAGCAGGGGTGGGCAGAACCTTACTTTCCAAAGCAGAAGGTATCTCCAGGCTTACGTATGCAGCTAATTCTTTAGATGTTCACCAAAAAATATGTAAAACTATTGACAAAATACTGGTTGACTTTATTTGGAAAAACAAAATTCATTATATTAAGAAATCTGTTATAATGAACAATTACAATCAGGGTGGTCTAAACTTTCTTGACTTCACTACACTAAACAACACCTTTAAAATTAATTGGATAAGACACTACTTGAAAGACCTTACCTCAATTTGGAACTTTATTTCTCATCATGTATTCTCTAACCTTGGAGGCCTAAAATTTTTGCTATTGTGTAATTATAACATTGACAGGATTCCTGTTGCACTCTCAAACTTCCACAAACAAGCCCTTCTAGCATGCTCTCTTGTATACAAGCACCATTTTTCACCTACCAAATATTTCATCTGGAACAATATCAATCAATCAATCAATGTTTACTTATATAGCCCTAAATCACTAGTGTCTCAAAGGGCTGCACAAACCACCATGACATCCTCGGTAGGCCCACATAAGGGCAAGGAAAACTCACACCCAGTGGGACGTCGGTGACAATGATGACTATGAGAACCTTGGAGAGGAGGAAAGCAATGAATGTCGAGCGGGTCTAACATGATACTGTGAAAGTTCAATCCATAATGGATCCAACACAGTCGCGAGAGTCCAGTCCAAAGCGGATCCAACACAGCAGCGAGAGTCCCGTTCACAGCGGAGCCAGCAGGAAACCATCCCAAGCGGAGGCGGATCAGCATCGCAGAGATGTCCCCAGCCGATACACAGGCAAGCAGTACATGGCCACCGGATCGGACCGGACCCCCTCCACAAGGGAGAGTGGGACATAGAAGAAAAAGAAAAGAAACGGCAGATCAACTGGTCTAAAAAGGGAGTCTATTTAAAGGCTAGAGTATACAAATGAGTTTTAAGGTGAGACTTAAATGCTTCTACTGAGGTGGCATCGCGAACTGTTACCGGGAGGGCATTCCAGAGTACTGGAGCCCGAACGGAAAACGCTCTATAGCCCGCAGACTTTTTTTGGGCTCTAGGAATCACTAATAAGCCGGAGTCTTTTGAAGGCAGATTTCTTGCCGGGACATATGGTACAATACAATCGGCAAGATAGGATGGAGCTAGACCGTGTAGTATTTTATACGTAAGTAGTAAAACCTTAAAGTCACATCTTAAGTGCACAGGAAGCCAGTGCAGGTGAGCCAGTATAGGTATATATGTATGTATATATGTATATAAAGGTATATACAGTATAGGTATATATGTATATAAAGGTATATACAGTATAGGTATATATGTATGTATATATGTATATAAAGGTATATACAGTATAGGTATATATGTATGTATATATGTATATAAAGGTATATACAGTATAGGTGTATATGTATGTATATATGTATATAAAGGTATATACAGTATAGGTATATATGTATGTATATATGTATATAAAGGTATATACAGTATAGGTATATATGTATGTATATATGTATATAAAGGTATATACAGTATAGGTATATATGTATGTATATATGTATATAAAGGTATATACAGTACAGGTATATATGTATGTATATATGTATATAAAGGTATATACAGTACAGGCGTAATGTGATCAAACTTTCTTGTTCTTGTCAAAAGTCTAACAGCCGCATTTTGTACCAACTGTAATCTTTTAATGCTAGACATGGGGAGACCCGAAAATAATACGTTACAGTAATCGAGACGAGACGTAACAAACGCATGGATAATGATCTCAGCGTCTTTAGTGGACAGAATGGAGCGAATTTTAGCGATATTACGGAGATGAAAGAAGGCCGTTTTAGTAATGCTTTTAATGTGTGCCTCAAAGGAGAGAGTTGGGTGGAAGATAATACCCAGATTCTTTACCGTATCGCCTTGTTTAATTGTTTGGTTGTCAAATGTTAGAGTTGTATTATTAAATAGAGGTCGGTGTCTAGCAGGACCGATAATCAGCATTTCCGTTTTTTTGGCGTTGAGTTGCGAAAAGTTAGCGGACATCCATTGTTTAATTTCATTAAGAAATAAAGACATATGTTACAAAAGGAAATCTCTTTTCCTCAACAATTGGTTTAACAATAACATTATTTTAGTGAGTCAGCTTTTCAATAAGGAAGGTCAACTTTTTAATTACCAAGAATTTCTCAACCACTTTAAGATACCTGTGACTCCCAAACAATTTGCTATTGTATTTGATGCCATCCCAACAGGTGTTATTATGTTGTACATTCCAACAGGTGTTATTATGTTGTACATGGCTTACACACCTCCTCTTTCTGCTGTAAACATTGTGAATGATCCACTTGACACTCATGTGGGGAAACTTTTCTTTGAACAAAAAAATAACAGAAAAATCCGCAGCTTATTCCAAAATGATTGTGTGTCTGTCTCCTATGTCATTTCCCTCTGGAATAATGTTGTAAATGACATCTGTTGGATCAAAACGTGGTCCCTTCCTAACAGATATTTACTTACCAACAAAGTCAAAGAGATATCATTTAAAATCATCCATCGCTATTACCCTGTAAAGACTGTGATGTTAGATACAAGAAGGACATTGATGTTATGTAACATGCACCCAGAGACTGTCAACCACTTGTTTTATACTTGTGAAAACACTCGATCTCTATGGCAGGCATCTGTCACTTCATCCTGGACAATATTTATGACAAATTTGTGCTTTACTTTAAAGATGTGATTTTTGGTTTTACACTGTATGAACAAAAATGTGAAAAGGAATTCTACCTTTGCAACCTCATTATTTTACTGGCTAAGTTTTATATTCATAAATGTAAGTTTCTTAATACCCGTCCTATCTTTTGTGCCTTTAAAAAAGATTTGGAACTTTACATTAAAACGCTCTCTACCTCTAACAACAAAAAAGCTGTGAAAACGATGATGCTGTGTTCCAAATTTAAGTTGTTTGATGAATCTGAATAAGCCTACGACTTTGCATTTTGTTTATTATATATATCAATCAATCAATCAATGTTTATTTATATAGCCCCAAATCACAAATGTCTCAAAGGACTGCACAAATCATTACGACTACAACATCGGCCAGGCACAGAGGTACAGGTGTGGCAGACTTCATAGAAAGCACCTCAAACAATTTATATTTATTATTTAAGTTAGGACTAAAGTTAAAGTTTTCGTTGTATATTAGTGCGACCCCCCCCCCTCCCCCTTTTAAGGGGACGGGCAATATGCGCATTCGTATAGTTAGGAGGGGATGCCTCATTTATCGCAAAAAAGTCGTCTGGTTTAAGCCAGGTTTCGCTAAGACCGATGACGTTAAGGTTGTTGTCTCTAATGATCTCATTAACTAATAACGTTTTGGGAGACAAAGACCTGATGTTTAGAAAGCCCATATTATAGGTAGTGGGCTGTTTTAAGGAGTTGTTGATAAAATTATCCGTAGTAGCAATATTAATAATGTTGCGTTTATTATGCGCAGTGTACTTAAAATAATTATGACCATATCTAGGAATTGATATGACGGGAATTTTCAGATTGTCTACTTGGCGCTGCGATAAACTGAACGCATCATAATTTGCCACCTCAGTAGAACGCATGTCTAACTCTGACGTAGTCATAGTCATAGCAGAAAAAACATTTTGGGAGTTGTGTATTATTCTACGAAAATTGCTATGTGTACAGGGATCATCTAGCCTGGCGCTGGCTAGTTCTAACTTAACTGACTCCATACCCAGGCTAGCAGGCTCTGTAATTGCCTGTGACCGGGCTTGCTCTGCTCTGTATATATATATATATATATATATATATATATATATATATATATATATATAATATTTTTGTATTCTATTTTTATTATTTTGAACTTACAACCCCCTGGCGCTGTTTTGTACTGTTTTCATAATGTTTTATAATGTTTTATATTGTTGTTTGACTTACTGTTTGTAATTATTGAAATGTATAAATAAACCTTTAAAAAAAATACAAATAAAAAAAATAAAAAATAAAGCAGGGGTGTCCAAACTTTTTCCACAGAGGGCCGCACACGAAAACATTTAAGCATGCGGGGCCCATTTGGATATTTTTCATTTTCAACCCATAACAAAATATATGTTTCTTTTTTTAATCCTGATGGCTCCTGGGGGGCATAGAGGGTCTCAGTCACTAAAATGTTAAAAATAAGTCAAATTACTATTTTTTTAATTTAATGCTTACAGTGAATCTCTGTATCAACTTGAGGTTGATATAAAGTAAAACAAATAAGGTTTTATGCCTTTTCTGTCAAAGACAACTTTGTTTTCTATAGTAAAAGTGAAATATGCAGTATTTAGATAGATAGATAGTACTTTACTGATTCCTTCAGGAGAGTTCCTTTATTTAGCAATTAAAGCCCTCAAAGATCAATAATGCAGGACACCATTGATTTTAATGATTTAATATTTTTGAGTAATGACAGTGAAAAGTTAAATAAAATCCAACTAAATATATTTGACACCCGAAAGGTTCCCCACTCCTAAAGTGATACATTTTTATTATTGTTTCTTTTACTTTTAACACTTAAATTTCAAGATCAACTTCCGATATGTTGATTTTAAGTTTGAATTATTTTATTTGTTTTATGCTCTTTTGTCAAAACTTTGATGTTTTTATATGGCAACCACACAACTTATGCAATATTTTTTCCACATAAAACATTTTAAAGGGATAATTTTTAAGTAATAATTCATTATAACATTGATTTTTTTGTCCTTTTTTTTAGCAATGAAAAAAAAAAGAAAATAAAGAGAAAATAAAGACAAAAGGAAAAAAAACTGCCTGCATGGCAGCTTTGTGTCAACATTGCCACTTTTTCTTCTTAGATTTCACCTCATTACACATTTTTTAAATGTTTTTTTTTTTATCTTTGCAATACTATCAATTTTGCAATTGTTGCAGAATGTGTGGCGGGCCAGTAAACGATTAGCTGCGGGCCGCAAATGGACCCCGGGCCACACTTTGGACATCCCTGCATTAAAGTTACATTGCACATTTTTTACAGCTTGTCCCTCTCGTATATCACTTTTTTTTTTTTAAATAAAACTAAAGGATTTATGGCTTTGGTGTCCAACTTCTGGCCACTAAACTCTTTTTAAATGGCCCATTTTCTTAACTGCTTAATATTTTCAAAGCTAAGCTGGAGCCTACCCCAGCGATGGGAAGCAAGCAAACTATCCAATAAAAATCCATGAGAAGCATGAGATCGATTAAGGTTACAGGGGAAACATTTTTCTTAATGTTTAAAAAATATATTGTGTTATTTTATTCAGATATTTAAGAATACAGTTGCAATTTTAAATAAATGATGTCATTTAATAAATACATTAAAAAAATCACATTATCGAGGAGTTATTTGTTAAATTATTCAACTTCCCGTGCATCCATTTTCTCCCGCTGGTCCCTTTTGGGGGCTGCTGGAGCCTATCTCAGCTGCATTCTGGCAGAAGGGGGAGGGGGTCCCCACACCTGCGGTCCCCTCCAAGGTTTCTCATTGTCATCTCATTGGGTTGAGTTTTTCCTTGCCCTGATGTGGGATCTGAGCAGAGGATGTCGTTGTGGCTTGTGCAGCCCTTTGAGACACTTGTGATTAAAGGCTATATATAAGTAAACTTTGATTGATTGATTGATCCCCAGGTGCATGTCTTTGGAGGTGGGAAGAAGCCAGAGTACTCGGAGGGAACCCACGCAGTCACGGGGAGAACATGCAAACTCCCGAGCCCGGGATTGAACTCAGGACCTTCAAAAACTTGTATTTCAAAAATAACTAAAAGTTTACTGGTGTGATTTAATAACCATTTGTAATTACATAATTTAATATTTCTGCATTTTATTAGAAAATATAATAAAAATATATATAATACAAATAAATTCAAAAAATATGGATTATAATTAAATCGCAAACTAAAATATATTTGACAGTTTTATATTGTTTACAATGTATTCATATCCAAGAGAATAGTTGTTTGCATTTGCAAATCTCACAAGCAACATTATACTCGATTGTGTCCTGCAACACTTCATTCTAAAAATACTAAAACATTCTGTTTTTAAACATTAAAAAGTGGAATAAAAGAGCAAACAGGTGAAATGCAACAAGAAAAAGTACCATTGTTGACTCTAATACTCCAATTACACCATTTTTTTCATAATTTCTCAACAAATAATAATGAATAAAAATCCATGTTGCTATAAATGATTAATTTAAGGACAAAAAGGACAAATACAACATAAAACCTTGAAAAATAAGAACATTATTTTTTTTAAATACATACCAATTATATACTAATACTAATTATTCTATTGTTATAATACAAATATTAAAACAATTACACTCTATATATAGTGTGTGTGTATATACATACATATATATATATATATATATATATATATATATATATATATATATATATGTATATATATCTGAGGCTGATATAGAGATTTAAATGTTGAATTAAAAACATTTTTTTAAAAACATGACCTTTTTATGAGTGGGGCACTTTTGGATCCCCAAGAATTTTAGTGGACAAAAAGGACAAATACAACATAAAACCTTGAAAAATAAGAACATTATTTTTTTTTAAATACATACCAATTATATACTAATACTAATTATTCTATTGTTATAATACAAATATTAAAACAATTACACTCTATATATAGTGTGTGTATATACATACATACATATATATATATATATATATATATATATATATATATATATATATATATATATATATATATATATATACATACATACATATATATTTATATACATACATATATATATATATATACATACACATATATATTTATATACATACATATATATACATATACATACACATATATATATATATACATACACATATACATTATATATATATATATATATATATATATATATATATATATATATATATATATATATATATATATCTGAGGCTGATATAGAGATTTAAATGTTGAATTAAAAACATTTTTTAAAAAGCATGACCTTTTTATGAGTGGGGCACTTTTGGATCCCCAAGAATTTTAGTGGAATTTAATAACTGTCTTTGATTTAAAAAAAAAAAATACATTCAAATCAATGTTTTTATGAATTATTGACCAATTTAGGGATCCAATTACATCACATCAAATATTCCACTTTGAAAATATTTTTGGGAAAAATATTATATATTTTGTATTTTAACCCAAAAAATAGGGTTTGGACAAAAAGCTCGTAAAATGTAATAAAAATAATGAAGTACAATTGGAGATTTTAGGGTTTTATGAAAAAAATAATATATGACTTATTTTGAACTTTTTTTTTTAAGAGTGAAACCCTTCTGGGTCCCTAGGACCTAATTTGAGGGAGCCACAAATATTTAAAAAAAAAAAAAAAAAAAAAAAGTATATTGTATTGGTTTTGAAAATGAAACAATATCAAAACGGCCCCCGCGGGCTTTGATTTTCAGTGTGCAGCCCTCAGTGGAAAAAGTTTGGACGCCCCCAGTTTACATTAAAATGAAGAAGTAAATATTTACATTATACTTATTGTACTAGAAATAATGAAATCAACAGCAGGTTTTTGAGTGGAAAGCTTTATCCAGTTATTGATTGATAGAGTATGTCTATGAAAACAAAAAGTATAAAACAAAATCATCGTTACATATATAAAATCAAACCCTCTTTAACATTTATAAAATACAAAAATCAGATAAATAGAGAATATCTTTACTGTTATAAACCCATACAAATATCTCAAAACTCACATACTGATAAAAATGGATAAATCTCTTTCTCCTGGATGATGACTACTTTCAGATTTAACATCCATGAAAATGACACGAAGACAGACTTTTGGCGTGCAATGATTACAGTATGCATCATCCTCTTGTCTCAAACAGGAGCAATCTCATCTAAATTGAAGTAAAACAACAATAAAACATGAGGCCGGACATACAGTGGGGCAAGAAAGTATTTAGTCAGCCAGCGATTGTGCAAGTTCTCCCACTTCAAAGGATGACAGAGGTCTGTCATTTTCATCATAGGTACACTTCAACTGTGAGAGACAGAATGGGGAAAAAAATCCAGGAATTTTAAAGAATTTATTTGTAAAATATTGTGGAAAATAAGTATTTGGTCAAGCATTCAAAGCTCTCACTGATGGAAGGAGGTTTTGGCTCCAAATCTCAGGATACATGGCCCCATTCATTCTTTCCTTAACACGGATCAATCGTCCTGTCCCCTTAGCAGAAAAACAGCCCCAAAGCATGATGTTTCCACCCCCATGCTTCACAGTAGGTATGGTGTTCTTGGGATGCAACTCAGTATTCTTCTTCCTCCAAACACCACCAGTTGAGTTTATACCAAAATGGACACATGGATGAAACCAAAATAGAACTTTTTGGTATAAACTCAACTCGTCGTGTTTGGAGGAAGAAGAATACTGAGTTGCATCCCAAGAACACCACACCTACTGTGAAGCATGGGGGTGGAAACATCATGCTTTGGGGCTGTTTTTCTGCTAAGGGGACAGGACGATTGATCCGTGTTAAGGAAAGAATGAATGAGGCCATGTATCCTGAGATTTGGAGGCAAATACTTATTTTCCACCATAATTTACAAATAAATTATTTAAAATTCCCAAGAACACCACACCTACAGTGAAGCATGGGGGTGGAAACATCATGCTTTGGGGCTGTTTTTCTGCTAAGGGGACAGGACGATTGATCCGTGTTAAGGAAAGAATGAATGGGGCCATGTATCCTGAGATTTGGAGGCAAATACTTATTTTCCACCATCATTTACAAATAAATTATTTAAAATTCCTACAATGTGAATTCCTGGATTTTTTTTCCACATTCTGTCTCTCACAGTTGAAGTGTACCTATGATGAAAATGACAGACCTCTGTCATCATTTGAAGTGGGAGAACTTGCACAATCGCTGGCTGACTAAATACTTTTTTGCCCCACTGTATGGACACAAAAATCAAGCATATTTTGGAAAGCACTGAATCGGAATTTTCTTCTGGGAGATCCTGCTGAAAATGAAGTTCAAGCGCAGAAGGTTTCATTAACTGCACTGAAGTCCCACATACAGTACAAAATATTCTTTGGAATGATGCTCTGTGACTCTAAAATGGAATCAGATGCAGCATAAGCAAAAGAGAAGCAGTTCAGTCACAAGTGTGTACATTCATAATGCACTTTTGGTCCCATATTGCACAACTGTCATTTCTTCAACACGGCACTTATTGCTTTTGATTCTGAAGCCAGTGAAATATATTGTGGCTCGTCTGCTAATATTAAAAAGGCACAGTATATTTGTGCATTGTGATCAATGCAAAGCCTTAAAGGCACTGCTGCTCCCTCGTCAGTGTATTGGTCAAACTTCACATTTGTTTCAATAAAAACCAAAAATAAAACTCATACCTGTCCTTATAACTTGTCATTTTTTACACACACACACACACACACACACACACACACACACACACACACACACACACACACACACACACACAAGTCCAGGCAAACATTCAGAGAATTAAGAATTGCACTGCAAAGCTTCACGCCTCCTTCCTCCTCTCCTGTGCGGAGTGATTTGTCTTCATTCCACCGTGACGGACTTGGCAAGGTTTCTGGGACAGTCCACCTGCAGACAAGTCACATGACTCATCATCAGTAACTGTGTCGCTTTACATCGCCCGACTACACAAAGCGCACTTAAAATCCTTTCATTTTCTCAAAAATTGACAGTGCGCATTATAACAATAATTCTGGTTGTGCTTACCGGCCTCGAGGCCATTTTATTTGGTACATGGTGTAACGATAAATGTGACCAGTAGATGGCAGTCAAACATAAGTGAAGTGAATTATATTTATATAGCGCTTTTCTCTAGTGACTCAAAGCGCTTTACATAGTGAAACCCAATACCTAAGTTACATTTAAAGCAGGTGGGTAAAGTGTCTTGCCCAAGGACACAACGGCAGTGACTAGGATGGCGGGAGCGGGAATCGAACCTGCAACCCTCAAGTTGCTGACACGGCCGCTCTACCAACCGAGCTATGCCGCCCCAATATATAATAGATATTGTATTTCCTTGAATTGCCGCCGGGGCGCTAATTAATTTAAAACCTCTTCTCACTCCGGCGCTTACCAAAGACATGCGGTAAATTTAGGCCTGCGCTTATACATTTGAGTGTGATGTAAGGATACCATCATGAAAAGCACATTTAATAAAAAAAAACATTATTATGGTCTTACCTTTACTTATAAATGAAGTCCATGCGCAGCTCCTTCGGCTCAAAATCATCAATAACTTGTTTATAGAAGTCTTCCTTATCTTTCTTCAGTTTTAAAAGTCTCTCCGTCTCAATGGAGATCTTCCTTTATTACCTCCTGCTTCGATTGAAAGACCAGTTTAGAAAACTGTTTTATTTTAGATATGTAATCTTCCATGTTAAAAGTGCAAGCGAGAGGAAAAAATAAACAATCGCTGCTTGTTGTCACTTCTTCTGCAGCCGAGTAGTCGCAAGAAGGATCACTAGCGCCCTCTACCACCAGGAGGCGGGAGTCATTTAGTGACTCATATTTGACACACGCAGCTACGGTATATTAATAAAACATAGCTGCTTACTGTTCTTTTTAGCATATTCAATAGCTTGGACCTTAAATCCTACTGAATAGCTCTTAATCTTCTTCCCTTTATGCGATTTCAAATGATTGAAATAAGCCTCCTCCATTTTGAAAATGATGACAGGTGAAGTGTCACTCGTGACGTGACGAGTTTGACCCGGGGGAAATTCTAGACATGCGCTAATAAAAATAATATTTTGCGAAAGAGTTTGACCCGGTGTTAATCCTGAGCCGGCGGTAATGCTAAGCATGCGCTAATTATTTTGCGAAACGAGTTTGACCCGGCAGTAATTCTAGTCAGGCGCATACCATATACCCGGCGGCAATTCAAGGAAATACGGTATGTGTAGACTGCAAGATGACACCAGTAAACAACACAAAAATGTAAATGTTTCATTGAGAAGATTCAACATTACACTTAAAATGTGTCAAAATGTTTTACCACAACTTTGGTAAGCTATGAAGCCGCATCGCTTGATGGATTGTCGAAGCAGAACGACTACCGTAGTCGGACGTAATCTGCTTGAAAATATGGGTATTAATATGATGTATATAAGGAACACAAAGTGGCAACTATTGGCAGAAATATTATCTGGCGTTTTGTTTGGCAATATTATGCAAAACACACTCTTTTCATCTTCTGGTACCTGCTGATGTGTATTTTGGATTTGCATAAGTCCGGAACATTTGTGCACTTTTGCCATTGTGGTCTGTGCCACAGTCGATAAAATTCTTCTTTTTCCTCTCTTCTTGTTACGGGATATTCATCGGCTGTTGTTGCATTTTTCTAATATAAAGTAGCGAAAAGTTCTAACTAGAGATGTCCGATAATGGCTTTTTATGCTGATATCCAATATTGTCCAACTCTTAAATACCGATTCCAATATCAACCGATACCGATATATAGTCATGGAATTAACACATTATTATGCCTAATTTTGTTATGATGCCCCGCTGGATGCAATAAATAATGTAAAAAGGTTTTCCAAAATAAATCAACTCAAGTTATGGAAAAAAAATGCCGACATGGCACTGCCATATTTATTATTGAAGTCACAATGTGCATCATTTTTTTTAACGTGCCTCAAAACAACAGCTTGGAATTTGAGGAGGTTGAGGTGGGGGGTGCTTCGTGGAAAAGTTAGTGCTGCAAGGGATCCTGGGTATTTGTTCTGTTGTGTTTATGTTGTGTTACGGTGCAGATGTTCTCCCGAAATGTGTTCGTCATTCTTGTTTGGTGTGGGTTCACAGTGTGGCGCATATTTGTAACAGTGTTAAAGTCGTTTATACGGCCACCCTCAGTGTGACCTGTATGGCTGTTGACCAAGTATGCTTGGCATTCACTTGTGTGTGTGAAAAGTAGTAGATATTATGAGATTGGGCCTGCATGCAAAAGCAGTGCCTTAAAGGTTTATTGGCGCTCTGTACTTCTCACTAAGTCTGTGGGCACAGTAGCATTTTAAAAAGTCATACATTTTACTTTTTGAAACAGATACCGATAATTTTCGATATTACATTTTAAAGCATTTTTATCGGCCAATAATATCGGCAGTCTGATATTATCATTCTAACTTATATCACGATCAGTAAACTCGCTACAGAAGCGCTAAAAACAACCAGTGTAGTGAGTTTAATTATTCACCCACGGAACTTTTGTTATTAGAGAGTTCCGGTCGGACGTTTTTTCACAGGACACATTTCCGGATTCCGTTACCCCGTTGTTGATTGAAGTAAAGTCTGAATGTCATTAAAACAGTTAGCTCCATCTTTTGACAGTTCTTCCACTCCCGTCCTTGCACGCTACACGGCTACAACAAAGATGACGGGGAGAAGACGCTGCCGGAGGTGAGCCACCGTTACTCCGTTGTTGATTGCAGTAAAGTCTGAATGTCATTAAAACAGTTAGCTCCATCTTTTGACAATTCTTCCACTTCCGTCCTTGCACGCTACACGGCTACAACAAAGATGACGGGGAGAAGACGCTGCCGGAGGTGAGCCACCGTTACTCCGTTGTTGATTGAAGTAAAGTCTGAATGTCATTAAAACAGTTAGCTCCATCTTTTGACAATTCTTCCACTTCCGTCCTTGCACGCTACACGGCTACAAGAAAGATGACGGGGAGAAGACGCTGCCGGAGGTGAGCCACCGTTACTCCGTTGTTGATTGAAGTAAAGTCTGAATGTCATTAAAACAGTTAGCTCCATCTTTTGACAATTCTTCCACTCCCGTCCTTGCACGCTACACGGTTACAACAAAGATGACGGGGAGAAGACGCTGCCGGAGGTGAGCCACCGTTACTCCGTTGTTGATTGAAGTAAAGTCTGAATGTCATTAAAACAGTTAGCTCCATCTTTTGACAATTCTTCCACTTCCGTCCTTGCACGCTACACGGCTACAACAAAGATGACGGGGAGAAGACGCTGCCGGAGGTGAGCCACCGTTACTCCGTTGTTGATTGAAGTAAAGTCTGAATGTCATTAAAACAGTTAGCTCCATCTTTTGACAATTCTTCCACTTCCGTCCTTGCACGCAACACGGCTACAACAAAGATGACGGGGAGAAGACGCTGCCGGAGGTGAGCCACCGTTACTCCGTTGTTGATTGAAGTAAAGTCTGAATGTCATTAAAACAGTTAGCTCCATCTTTTGACAATTCTTCCACTTCCGTCCTTGCACGCTACACGGCTACAACAAAGATGACGGGGAGAAGACGCTGCCGGAGGTGAGCCACCGTTACTCCGTTGTTGCTTGAAGTAAAGTCTGAATGTCATTAAAACAGTTCGCTCCATCTTTTGACAATTCTTCCACTCCCGTCCTTGCACGCTACACGGCTACAACAAAGATGACGGGGAGAAGACGCTGCCGGAGGTGAGCCATCGTTACTCCGTTGTTGATTGAAGTAAAGTCTGAATGTCATTAAAACAGTTAGCTCCATCTTTTGACAATTCTTCCACTCCCATCCTTGCACGCTACACGGCTACAACAAAGATGACGGGGAGAAGACGCTGCCGGAGGTGAGCCATCGTTACTCCGTTGTTGATTGAAGTAAAGTCTGAATGTCATTAAAACAGTTAGCTCCATCTTTTGACAATTCTTCCACTCCCATCCTTGCACGCTACACGGCTACAACAAAGATGACGGGGAGAAGACGCTGCCGGAGGTGAGCCACCGTTACTCTGTTGTTGATTGAAGTAAAGTCTGAATGTCATTAAAACAGTTAGCTCCATCTTTTGACAATTTTTACACTCCCGTCCTTGCACGCTACACGGCTACAACAAAGATGACGGGGAGAAGACGCTGCCGGAGGTGAGCCACCGTTACTCCGTTGTGGATTGAAGTAAAGTCTGAATGTCATTAAAACAGTTAGCTCCATCTTTTGACAACTCTTCCACTCCCGTCCTTGCACGCTACACGGCTACAAGAAAGATGACGGGGAGAAGACGCTGCCGGAGGTGAGCCACGTAAATAAGACCGCCCACAAAACGGCGCATCCTGAAGTGACTATCAGAAAGCGACTTGAAGATGATCCGTAAAACATCAACTATGCAACATTTGGACCAAAGAACCACCATTACATGTTATGTAGACCATTTTACATTAAGAAAAAAACTAACATTTAATGCGCCTTTTGCATGAAAATAGACCTGACTAGACCCGTGAATGCGTGGGTTCCTTCCGGGTACTCCGGCTTCCTCCCACTTCCAAAGACATGCACCTGGGGATAGGTTGATTGGCACCCTGCCTTCCGCCCGATTGTAGCTGAGATAGGCGCCAGCGCCCCCCGCGACCCCGAAAGGGAATAAGCGGTAGAAAATGGATGGATGGATGGATGGATAGACCCGCTCAACCGGCAGTAAGTTTTATAATCAGGTGTGCCCTATGGGCCAAAAATATGGCAGTCAACATCATATGACACATTTGGGAAACAGTAAGGATTCAATCTGATACAGTCAGCAACATTTTTTATGTTCTTAAATGTCTGATGGGACACCTAAAAACCACATTGCATGCTTAAAGTCCTACTAAAAGCCACTACTAGCGACCACGCAGTCTGATAGTTTATATATCAATGATGAAATATTAACATTGCAACACATGCCAATACGGCCGCTTTAGTTTACTAAATTGCAATTTTAAATTTCGTGCGGAACTATCATGCTAAAACATCGCGGTATGATGAGGCGTGCGCGTGACGTCACGCATTGTAGAGGACATTTTGTTCCAGCACCGTTCCCAGCTATAGGTTGTCTCTTTTCATCGCATAATTCCACAGTATTCTGGACTCTGTGTTGCTGAATCTTTTGCAATTTGTTCAATGAATAATGGAGACGTCAAAGAAGAAAGCTGTAGGTGGGAGGCGGTGTATTGCGGCCGCCTTTAGCAACACAAACACCGCCGGTGTTTCATTGTTTACATTCCCGAAAGATGACGGTGAAGCTTTACTATGGAACAGAGCGTTCAAGCGAACACGGTTGGATTGGACCACACACACAAAGTACAGTGTATTATGCAGCCATCATTCCGAAAGATCGTGTATCGAAGAGGCAGAGGTGGGCATCGCCACCACCTGTCGACTGGCGCCGAAGAAAGGTGCGGGGCCGACCTTCAGGTTGTACAGGTATGACCATTTGATCTCACTAAAACACTAGTAACACAATAAGCAGATAAGGGATTTTCCAGAATTAACCTAGTAAATTTGTCTAATCAATCAATCAATCAATGTTTATTTATATAGCCCCAAATCACAAATGTCTCAAAGGACTGCACAAATCATTACGACTACAACATCCTCGGAAGAACCCACAAAAGGGCAAGGAAAACTCACACCCAGTGGGCAGGGAGAATTCACATCCAGTGGGACGCTAGTGACAATGCTGACTATGAGAAACCTTGGAGAGGACCTCAGATGTGGGCAACCCCCCCCCCCCCCCCTCTAGGGGAGCAAAAGCTATGGATGTCGAGCGGGTCTAACATGATACTGTGAAAGTTCAATCCATAGTGGCTCCAACACAGCCACGAGAGTTCAGTTCAAAGCGGATCCAAGACAGCAGTGAGAGCCCCGTCCACAGGAAACCATCTCAAGCGAATCGCTCCCACTGCCCTCGTCTTTTTTCTTTTTCTTTTTCTAGTCCTTCACTCTCACTTTCCTCATCCACGAATCTTTCATCCTCGCCCAAATAATGGGGAAATTGTCGCTTTCTCGGTCTGAATCGCTCTCGCTGCTGGTGGCCATGATTGTAAACAATGTTCAGATGTGAGGAGCTCCACAACCCGTGACGTCACGCGCACATCGTCTGCTACTTCCGGTACAGGCAAGGCTTTTTTATTAGCCACCAAAAGTTGCGAACTTTGTCGATGTTCTCTACTAAATCCTTTCAGCAAAACAATGGCAATATCCCGAAATGATCAAGTATGACACATAGAATGGACCTGCTATCCCCGTTTAAATAAGAACATCTCATTTCAGTAGGCCTTTAACTCACTAAAACACTAGCAACACAATAGAAAGATAAGGGACTTCGCAGAATTATCCTAGTAAATGTGTCTGAAAACATCTGAATTGCTCCCAATGCACTCTAAAGTCCTTCACTCTAAATTTTCTCATCCACAAATCTTTCATCCTAGCTCAACTTAATGGGGAAATTGTCGCTTTCTCGGTCCGAATCGCTCTTGCTGCTGGTGGCCATGATTGTAAACTATGTTCAGATGTGAGGAGCTCCACAACCCGTGACGTCACGCGCACATCGTCTGCTACTTCCGGTACAGGCAAGGCTTTTTTATTAGCGACCAAAAGTTGCGAACTTTGTCGATGTTCTCTACTAAATCCTTTCAGCAAAAATATGGCTATATGGCGAAATGATCAAGTATGACACATAGAATGGACCTGCTATCCCCGTTTAAATAAGAACATCTCATTTCAGTAGGCCTTTAACTCACTAAAACACTAGCAACCCAATAGAAAGATAAGGAACTTCGCAGAATTATCCTGTTAAATGTGTCTAAAAACATCTGAATTGCTCCCAATGCACTCTAAAGTCCTTCACTCTAAATTTTCTCATCCACGAATCTTTCATCCTCGCTCAAATTAATGGGGAAATCGTTGCTTTCTCGGTCCGAATCACTCTCGCTGCTGGTGGCCATGATTGTAAACAACGTGAGGATGTGAGGAGCCCTACAACCCGTGACGTCACGCGCACATCGTCTGCTACTTCCGGTACAGGCAAGGCTTTTTTATTAGCGACCAAAAGTTGCAAACTTTATCGTGGATGTTCTCTACTAAATCCTTTCAGCAAAAATATGGCAATATCGCTAAATGATGAAGTGTGACACATAGAATGGACCTGCTATCCCCGTTTAAATAAGAACATCTCATTTCAGTAGGCCTTTAACATTCTTCACATGTTAGCCCTGACATCAAATTAAAAAGAAGAGCGGTACTTAATGTGGTCCAGAATACTCACATCATATCCTCGCAAGACGGCCAAGTGGAAGGACAAGAGTTGCAGGGGGATGACACTGAGGACGCCCTGCAGGCAGTCCACAGTACGCGGCAGCTCGATGGTCTGATAGGCATCACCGATCACCTCGGTATCGTCCTGGCAACACAAGATGATGGGCCTGCCCTGATGGGGGTGGGGGGGGGGGGTGGGGAGATAGGTGAACAACATTAATGAGAGGACATACAGTAGGGAAGGGATTCATACAGTGGGTGGATCTCGGGTGAGAGGAGGAGGAGGGCGTTAAATATACATGTTAAATACAACTTATGCCTTCTTTTTTAATAAATACTTAAGGCTGCTCTCTTTGTGAAGTGAAGTGAATTATATTTATATAGCGCTTTTCTCTAGTGACTCAAAGCGCTTTACATAGTGAAACCCAATATCTAAGTTACATTCAAACCAGTGTGGGTGGCACTGGGAGCAGGTGGGTAAAGTGTCTTGCCCAAGGACACAACGGCAGTAACTAGGATGGCACAAGCGGGAATCGAACCTGCAACCCTCAAGTTGCTGGCACGGCCACTCTACCAACCGAGCTATGCCTTTGAATGTTTGTCATTATGTGGGTAATTTTAGAGGGGGGCGGGTTAATCATTCTGCAATGCAGTCTGCTGAAAATGTTGGAAAGCGCCACTCTACATAGCAACAGATGCTGCGGTCAAAGTTGGAATTGCCACAAAACACTTTTGAAGATATTCAACACTCTACTATTGCAGTGATTCCTGATCTGTGGTACACCGGCTCCCTCTAACGCAGGCGTGTCCAAAGTGCGGCCTGAGGGCCATCTGTGGCCCCCAGCTAATTTGTTAATGGCCCCCGGCCCATTCTAAAAAAAATACTATAATAAAAATGTAAAACATAAAAGAGTGTAATAAAAGAGTAAACAGTGACATGTAACAAGAAAAAGTTGCAATGTTGACACTAATAAGACAAAACTGTTACTGACCTCCAATTACTTCACTGGAACTATTTCACTTCCAAATATTTTGGGGGGATAATATTGCATATTCTGTGCAAAACAAAGATTCCTTTCAAGAAAAGGGCATCAAACAAACAAAAAAGTATGAAAACAATGATAAACTCTTATAATCAAGAGATCTACAGACTTAAGCGTTAAAAGTAAAAACAATATAAATATACATTTGGCTTATTTTCAACACTTATTCTTTTTTTATCGTTATGAATTATTGAACTATTTAGAGTTCCAATTACTTCACCTCAAATATTCCACTTTGAAATGTTTTGAGGGAAAATGTTGCATAGTTTGTGTGTTTGCCATATAAATAAGGGTTTGGACATAAAGGCCATAAACATAAAAAACAATATTTTGAAAAAAGTTATAACGACAGACAGACCTGAAGTTGATCTCGAGATTCAAGCATTAAATGAAAAAAAATGATAATTTATGACTTATTTCTAACATTTTCATGACTGAGACCCTTCTGGAGACTGGGGACCAAACTTGAGGAAAGCCATAAAGGTAAAAAAAAACAACTATTGTATTGCTTTTAAAAAAGAAAAATATCAAAATCGCCCCCGCGTACTTTGATTTTTCAGTCTGCGGCTCTCAGTGGAAAAAGTTTGGACACCCCTGCTCTAATGGTACGCCAAATATTATCTTAATTTAATATTAATTTGCTGTTCAAGCCGTGTTTAATGTTAGTTGCCAAAATTATTGAATATACATGTTAAATAAAAATTTTGCCTTGTTTTTTAATAAATACTTAGGGCTACTACGCTGCTCTGTTTGAATGTTTGTCATTATGTTGGTACTTTTAGAGGGGGGGGGGTAATCATTTTGCAATGCAGTCTGCTGAAAATGATGGAAAGCTCCACTCTACATAGCAACAGACGCTGCGGTCAAAGTTGGAATTGCCACAAAACACTTTTTAAGATATTCAACACTCTACTATTGCAGTGATTCTCAAATGGGGGTACATGTACCCCTGGGGGTACTTGAAGGTATGCCAAGGGGTACGTGAGATTTTTAAAGAATATTCTAAAAATAGCAACATTTCAAAAATCCTTTATAAATATATTTATTGAATAATACTTCAACAAAATAACAATTTAAGTTCATAAAGTGTGAAAAGAAATACAACAATGCAATATTCAGTGTTGACAGCTAGATTTTTTGTGGACATGTTCCATAAATATTGATGTTAATTTGCTGTTTAAGCTGTGTGTAATGTTAGTTGCCAAAAATATGAAATATACATGTTCAATAAAACTTCTGCCTTGTTTTTTAATAAAAAATGTAGGGCTACTACGCTGCTCTGTTTGAATGTCGGTCATTATGGTGGTACTTTGAGAGCCAAGAGTTTTTCAGAGGTGGTACTAAGTGAAAAAAAGTTTGTGAACCACTGTTTATTGTAAACGGTAAAAAAAAAAACAGTAGCACTATTTTTTTACTGTAACATTCTGGCGACTGAGTTGCCAGTTTTGGGTTGTTGTTTTTTTAACTGTAAATTATAGCATTTTTGTTTTAACAGTGTATTACTGTAAATAGAAAAATGGTACCAATGTTTTTTTACGGGAACATTCAGGCAACTGAAATGTTTTTTTTTCCCCCCAGGGTGAAATCTACGGATGTTGTTTTCACAGTGTGTTACTGTATTATTATTCATATATTAGCAGAGGTGGGGAGAGTAGCCAGAAATTGTACTCAAGTAAGAGTACTGTTACTTTAGAGATTTATTACTCAAGTAAAAGTAAGGAGAAGTCATCCAAATATTGACTTGAGTAAAAGTAAAAAGTATGTTGTGAAAAAACTACATTGTAAAAAAAAAAATCCTATTTTTATGGTTAATTTATTCTAAATTTCTACTGTAATTTTTCAATTTTTTTTAAATAGGTTATAAAACTGTAGGATTGAAGACATTATCTGTAAATAAACAAACCGCCTGTTATTTTAAGTAATATGCCAGTAATGACAAACTATGTATATTTCTATTGTTTTTACAGAAAAATACCAAATTAATAATATAATTTTCTGTTTTCTGAAATTACTTTCAAATGCATGTAAAATTACTTTCATTTAATATGTAGCTTGTTATATAAAAGTCCATGTCCATACTAACAATCAAACCGTTTTATATGTAATGTTAAGGAAAATCTTATTTTTTTAATATTTATGTGTATTTTTATATTCAAGTTGAAAAATATTTGTAGTCTGTTATATAAATGTGTATGTTCATACTAACAATTTAACATTTTTCTCTGTAATATGACACTCGTTAGTGACTGCAAGACATACTTGATCACAGCCAACAGAATGTCACAACTACTAGTAACACTAGACTGGATGAACACAAGCACCTGGCTTCTAGTACTTAATGAGGTGTTGAAACAAAGCTGCTGAAATTATGGATATGGAAACAGTCCGTTAGAGTAGAACCATGATTGTGTGATTGAGAGAGATTAATGAACTCAGACTAAACTCTGTTTGGTTTTGTTGCAGAGACACACAAAGATAGAGTACAGCCACACGAGGAGTTACAGAACAGCAAAGCATTTGCCGTGCAAGATTTGTATACCTGAAATATTTTGTATATGCTGCAACAATATGTGTGTGTGTGTGTGTGTGTGTGTGTGTGTGTGTGTGTGTGTGTGTGTGTGTGTGTGTGTGTGCATGCTGCCTAACAATGCAGAATAAAAGCAAATCTGGGTTGTTATGATAACTTATGTTTTTGCCTAAATATTGCTTTTGATGATCTGTACATTACAGAATTTCTAGGCGCAGTCAAGGCGTTGAGGGGTTCCGGTTTGGTGACCGCAGGATTAGGTCTCTGCTTTGATGTGGTCCTGATGGCTTCATCTGACCGGGATCTTCAGCTCTCACTGGATCGGTTCGCAGCCGAGTGTGAAGCGACCGGAATGAGAATCAGCACCTCCAAGTCTGAGTCCATGGTTCTCGCCCGGAAAAGGGTGGAGTGCCATCTCCGGGTTGGGGAGGAGACCCTGCCCCAAGTGGAGGAGTTCAAGTACCTAGGAGTCTTGTTCACGAGTGAGGGAAGAGTGGATGGTGAGATCGACAGGCGGACGTTGTATCGATCCGTTGTGGTGAAGAAGGAGCTGAGCCGGAAGGCAAAGCTCTCAATTTACCGGTCGATCTACGTTCCCATCCTCACCTATGGTCATGAGCTTTGGGTCATGACCGAAAGGATAAGATCACGGGTACAAGCGGCCCAAATGAGTTTCCAGGTCTCTCCCTTAGAGATAGGGTGAGAAGCTCTGCCATCCGGGAGGAACTCAAAGTAAAGCCGCTGCTCCTCCACATGGAGAGGAGCCAGATGAGGTGGTTCGGGCATCTGGTCAGGATGCCACCCGAACGCCTCCCTAGGGAGGTGTTTAGGGCACGTCCAACCGGTAGGAGGCCACGGGGAAGACCCAGGACACGTTGGGAAGACTATGTCTCCCGGCTGGCCTGGGAACGCCTCGGGATCCCCCGGGAAGAGCTAGACTAAGTGGCTGGGGAGAGGGAAGTCTGGGCTTCCCTGCTTAGGCTGCTGCCCCCGCGACCCGACCTCGGATAAGCGGAAGATGATGGATGGATGGATGGATGGATACATTACATATATCGTCTTAGTACCTAATTAAGTGTCATATTGTTAGCTGGTCAGCCTGTCAATGTCAACACTTGTGAATTTGGAATCATTCCATCAATCACAGTTGACATTATTAAGGAATACAAACTATTTCAGGGATATAAAACTTTAGGGAGCTATTCTTTTATTCAAATGTGTACTCACTTTTATAAGACATTCTTCTTCCTGCACTTTTAGTGTTTATTTTCATTTATTTAAACAAACTTAAGTGGTGGAGATTGTACTAATATTGTTCAACATTTTGACGCCAATATGTCTTTTATACTGTAATGAACATTGGCTCCAAATATCGGTTATTGGCCTCCTTCACCACTTATAATCAGTATCAGCCAAGAAAAAAACTTATCAATCGGGCGGCATGGCTCGGTTGGTAGAGTGGCCGTGCCAGCAACTTGAGGGTTGCAGGTTCGATCCCTGCTTTTGCCATCCTAGTCACTGCCGTTGTGTCCTTGGGCAAGACACTTTACCCACCTGCTCCCAGTGCCACCCACACTGGTTTAAATATAAAAATTAGATATTGGGTTTCACTATGTAAAGCGCTTTGAGTCACTTGAGAAAAGCGCTATATAAATATAAGTCACTTCCCTTCACAATCGATGTTTAATTTGAATGATTTTTTTTTTTTTTACGTACCGATCTAGCAGTGACCTGCTGCAGGGCGTTGTGACACTTGGCATAGCAGGCATCCTTCATGATGATCATGATGACTGGCATGTGTTTGTCGATGAGGGCCAGAGGGCCGTGCTTCAGCTCGCCCGCCAGGATGCCTTCTGAGTGCATGTAGGTGATCTCCTTAATTTTCTGCATTCGAAAAGGTCACAATTAAACAGACTCAAAACTCTTTGCGGAAATGTACCAGGGCAAGGGACGTGCACAGTTCTCCCGTCCAAATGCAAAACCCAGTAACTCAATTTGGGTCAAAACTGAGCTGATAATTATTTTGGAGTTCCTAGGTGATATTAGTGTCATTTGTTCCGTAAGTAAGCTGTTAGGCGCATGGCAGGACCTAGCAACTACCACATAACCGCGTAGATACGACAGAAAAACCTAGTATCTCAAGGGACCAATCGGAGCTTCTTTGTCAGTCGCCTTATTGCAGGGGTGCCCACACTTTTTCTGCAGGCGAGCTACTTTTCAATTGACCAACTCGAGGGGATCTACCTCATTTATATATATCATTTATATTTATTTATTTATGAAAGAGACATTTTTGTAAACAAGTTAAATGTGTTTAATGATAATACAAGCATGTGTAACACATATAGATGTCTTTCTTTCACAAAGACAAGAATATAAGTTGGTGTATTACCTGATTCTGATGACTTGCATTGATTGGAATCAGACAGTAATGATGATAACGCCCACATTTTCAAATGGAGGAGAAAAAAAGTTGTCCTTTCTGTACAATACCACATGAAAGTGGTTGGTTTTTGGCATCTAATTCATCCAGCTTCCATACACTTTACAAGAAAAACATTGGCGGCAAATTCCGTAGCTTGCTTGATTGACATTCACGGCACCCGAGGGTCTTGTGAGATGACGCTGGCTGCTGCCAGTTCATTATTATGAAAAAATGACAGAGAGGAAGGCGAGAAACACTTTTTATTTCAACAGACTTTCGCGCCGTCCCTTCCGTCAAAACTCTAAAGGCCGACTTCACATTTCCTATCTTCACAATAAAAGCTGCCTGCACTAACAAAATAAGAGTCTCGGAAAGCTGGCGTGCACAAGTGATGTGCACGCCAGCTTTCTGAGGGATCGCTTGTGCACGCCAGTTTTCCGAGACTCTGTATTTAGTTAGCGCAGGCAGCATGAAGCAGGGCTTTTATTGTGAAGATAGGAAATGTGCAGTCGGCCTTTAGAGTTTTGACGGAGAGTCTGTTGAAATAAAAAGTGTTTCTAGCCTTCCTCTCGGTCATATTTTCATAATAATGATCTTGCAGCAGCCAGCGTCATCTCACAAGACCCTCCGGTACCGTGAATGTCATTTAAGTGACGTCTTGGTGAAGATTGATGATCACTCATTTTTAGGTCTATTTTTTTTAAAAGCCTGGCTGGAGATCGACTGACACACCCCCCGCGGTCGACTGGTAGCTCGCGATCGACGTAATGGGCACCCCTGCCTTATTGTCTTTAATGAGACATTTGCAGGAATGGGGGCCGATGGTCAAGCTGATTATGTGATATTATGGCAGGAGGGGATATCTGGAAGATTGGCCCAGGACGTTGCAAGCACCTTCATTAAATGTATTGTTCTTCATTGCTTCCCCTTGCATACTCTTTTGGGCAGATAACTGTGGAGGTCAAAATAAAAACTGGACGCTGTACACGGCTCTTGCAGAATGGGGCCCACCCGAGATTGTGATCAAATATCTGGAGAAAGGGCACACGTTCATGAGAGCAGATATTCAATCCATGGCTCAATCGGCAAGGAAAATGAAAGCTCAAGAAAACATCTATACGTTTGATGACTTTGTAGATCTTTGTAAGACGGCATCAAGATAGATTTGTTTTCTCAAAATCAGCTAGACGTGAGTTACTAGGTTTTGCCTTTGGACGGGAGAGTTCTTTGCAAAAGGGGTTCTGGGATGCTGCAACGACTCACCAGTGCCCCCTCCAGGCATGTGGCATAATTGAAACCACGGCCCATAACCAGGAGAGATTTTTGTTGGTAAAGCTCCTCCGCGATGGTCTTAATCTTTCCATCCAGAGACAAGACCTGTTTGATCAGCTCTGGGACACACACAAAAAGTTTTTTTTTTTATAACAACAATATGTCATGTCCTTTGTTTGCGCATGCATTTTTTTTTTTTTTTTAAATGTGTACAAATGTGGATCAAGGACTTAAAAAAAAAGGAATTTTAGGGAGCTGTGTTTCTATCTGAATGTACAATGGGGTACATCATCTAAATTGCCAGGTGTCAGGCTTTGACATGGATGGTGTGTGCTCCTTCGACGCAGCGGGATTACAGGACGAGCCAAGCGGGAATTCAGGTACATGATTTATTACATAAACAAACAAACTACAAAAAGGCAAACCAAGGCGGATAATAATCTATACTACACTTAAAACAAAACAGCACAATGGCATGACTATATACAAACCAAACAAAACTAGCACTGTGGCATGAATACATAAACTTACACGGCATGGAACTGTGGACGAGGACGTGAAGGTTTGAACGGCATGGGTAGGGTGCGTGCGAGTGTGATGGTGGGCATGGAGAATGAGCAGCAAAGGTCGTAGATTACAATGAAAGTTAATGTTCCCAGACTGATGGACGGAAAGAAATGGACTTAAATAGTGGCTGTGATAATTAGGAACAGGTGTGGGACTGAGGGCATGGGCGTGACTAGGAGGGCAAGGTGAAAAGCAATGAGTTGTCATGGTAACAAAACAAACCAGGAAGTGAAAAAAACGGAACAAGAGTCCAGAAAACAAAACAAAACATGATCAAACATAAAACCAGATCTACAGACGTGACACCAGTAAGTGTGACTGTGAGTGTTTGTTAGACACAGCCTTCTGAAACAGGATTTTCTTTTGCCATTTTTTTAGTGTCCCCATTGGATATAAATAGCACTAACAAAGAATGCAGGATTGAAATTTTCCCCCCAAAATAGATCCCATGATTTTTTTGTAACCTCAACAGAGGTCTGCACTGTCATTCTTTGACAGTATGTTTGTTTGTGTCAGCCGACTCTTCTACTGCTCCACCCCTGCTCACTTTAGTGTGGAAAACTGTCAAAACACATTCAGCCATTTTGCCCATGCTACTATTTTTTTCAATTCAAATACACCATATTGTGGGTATGCATTTAAATATTCAGGATTTGTCACGGATACGAAGGATTCTGGGTATTTGTTGTGTTGAGTTTATGTTGTGTTAAAGTGAGGATGTTCTCCTGAAATCTGTTTGTCAATCTTGTTTGGAGTGGCTTCACAGCGTGGCGCATATTAGTAAGTATTAAAGTTGTTTATATCCCAACCATCAGTGTACTCTGTGTCACCCAGTATGCCTTTCAATTTTGTACCTGTGATTGCGGAAGCTGCACCACATGTTGCCGGACTAACAATCGGTTCGTGCATGTTGTTGAAGGTGTTAAAGGCAATAGCTTCACAGCACACCCTTATTCTTGTCATCAGGATGAACGCTATTGGATAGTCGCGAGAACGTTAGCGGCTCCAATTGTCTTCATTACTTTGTAAAACAGGTTTAAATAGCTCTGTGAGTGGTAAAGGCGGCCGACCTCTGATGTACTTCAGCGGGCGGGTACTGTTCTGATAAAATGTTGGTTCGGGTGGACGGCGGGTGGATGACGACTTTGGTGATGCGGTTGTGGATGATATAATTGCCTATCTGCGCATCTCTAGTCTCCTGTGATTTAAATGGTTTAGAGTAGCTAAGCTGAGTGTCAAAAGGTAAATGAGACTGCAGTTTGTCTTCTGTTTGGTCAATTTATTACGCTGTGGTCTTCATGCACTCATACACAGCAGCAGTATCTAAATACAGTGCTACTTATGAGTGGTTTGAAATATGAGCTGTCTCTCGGCTTTTTGTTGCGCTTTAAGTTGCGAACATAATCGGAGTTATAAGCCCAAACCTGCCGTCTGTTGAGGTAGTATTTGTCTCAGGGTTGCGCCTTTGGAGCAATAGAGAGTTAATATATTGTTAGACGTTGCAGCTCTGGCTTTATCTATGCAAAGAAACAAACCAGTTTTGATTAGACAGTTAACGTGCGCACGTTTGAGCGCCGCTCAGAGATCGACACATTCCTGCCCTGCAACCACCGAAAAGTAAGAAAACCAGCGCAAGGGAGAAGAAGCGGATCAGAATCAGCTAAATCAGAGAAACAAATCATTAAAAAACACATCTTACTGGTTAGCAGCCGGCCCGGCGAGACAGCTGCAGATGCTGTGTTTGACATGTTTTCAGTTTGTTCTGTCTAGTACTCCTGACTCAACAAACCGGACCGCCAAGCATTACTTTTGGTACACAGACATATTTATCGCATGTTGTCCACTCGGACATCTCTGGTCAGTCACTCAAATATGTCCATGTCGATTTTCTAGTTCCTATTGTTGCCCGGCAGAGAAGCAGCCCGTAGGAGACACCTACAAAAGTCTGCTTCCCAGGTAAATGCTAAACAGTTATAGTACATCAATTCACAATATTACTGTAGTTGTTTATAGGACATGTCATAGTAATCTTTTTTAAACGATATTTACCATTTAAAACCATTTTTTTAAAGACATTTTACATGTAAAATTGTTATTTTTTGGGCGGGCCGAGCACAGATTTAATTGATTTTAATGGGTGAGGCTGATTTGAGATATGTTTTGAGTCATGGTTGCATACGGAATATTAAGAAAGCACACGATTGAATCTATTGAAGCCAGAAAGGTCTCCAACATAAAAGGGAGTGTATCTTCCAAACATTTTAGAACACTGCAAAAATTGAAATCTAAGTAAGATTAAATATATCAAATAAGGAAGATATTTGCTTATTTTCTGTCTGATAAGCTCATTCGTATCACTAAGCAGATTTTATGTTAGAGACTTTTACTTGTTTGAAGGGTTTTGGTCCTAAATTATATCAGTAAGTTATTACAGCTTGTTGCTGAGATTTTATGACCTCCATCCATCCATCTTCCTCCGCTTATCTGAGGTCGGGTCGCGGGGGCAGCAGCCTAAGCAGGGAAACCCAGACTTCCCTCTCCCCAGCCACTTCGTCTAGCTCTTCCCGGGGGATCCCAAGGCGTTCCCAGGCCAGCCGGGAGACATAGTCTTCCCAACGTGTCCTGGGTCTTCCCCGTGGCCTCCTACCGGTTGGACGTGCCCTAAACACCTCCCTAGGGAGGCGTTCGGGTGGCATCCTGACCAGATGCCCGAACCACCTCATCTGGCTCCTCTCCATGTGGAGGAGCAGCGGCTTTACTTTGAGTTCCTCCCGGATGGCAGAGCTTCTCACCCTATCTCTAAGGGAGAGACCCAAACTCATTTGGGCCGCTTGTACCCGTGATCTTATCCTTTCGGTCATGACTCAAAGCTCATGACCATAGGTGAGGATGGGAACGTAGATCGACCGGTAAATTGAGAGCTTTGCCTTCCGGCTCAGTTCCTTCTTCACCTCAACGGATTGATACAGTGTCCGCATTACTGAAGACGCCGCACCGATCCGCCTGTCGATCTCACGATCCACTCTTCCCCCACTCGTGAACAAGACTCCTAGGTACTTGAACTCCTGACCTGTATTGAGTAAAACATGCTTGAAACTAGACTATCAACTGT
Organism: Nerophis ophidion; assembly: GCF_033978795.1. Taxonomy (NCBI): domain Eukaryota; kingdom Metazoa; phylum Chordata; class Actinopteri; order Syngnathiformes; family Syngnathidae; genus Nerophis; species Nerophis ophidion. Next base: position 78,729,096 of record NC_084615.1, read on the forward strand.
TGCAAAGCTGTGTCGTCAACACTCACAAGAATGTTGGGACGGCGTGGCGCAGTGGGAGAGTGGCCGTGCGCGACCCGAGGGTCGCTGGTTCAATCCCCACCTAGTACCAACCTCGTCACGTCCGTTGTGTCCTGAGCAAGACACTTCACCCTTGCTCCTGATGGGTGCTGGTTAGCGCCTTGCATGGCAGCTCCCTCCATCAGTGTGTGAATGTGTGTGTGAATGTGGAAGTAGTGTCAAAGCGCTTTGAGTATCTTGAAGGTAGAAAAGCGCTATACAAGTACAACCCATTTATCATTTATTTAAGAATAAAATTACTTTTTTAAAGTAATAATTTCTTATTTCAAGCATGTGAAAAAAAAAATCATGACTTTGACACAGCAAGATGGCGGCGCCCGGACGGGCTGCGACACTGCGGTGCTCTTGCTAAAGATGGAACATTTGGCGGAAATGCCGGACAGTTCTGCAGACTTCATGGCTGGCTCGCATCGTGGTCACTCCGTGATCACGTACGACCGCCAGACACTTCTGGATATGGACACATCGGGCCGTTTTGGACTGATAGACGCGGGCGTGCTAAACATGCTAACTAGCATGGGGATACGTCGGCTACATCCAGCGGCCTGTGAAGCAGCGGAGTCTAGTGGCAGCGCGGGCCGTCTACGGAGCAGACGCCAGCGGTGTGATCGGAAACGCGGATGCCGAGCGGGGCTAAAAACAAAGCAGAAGGCTAATCCCCACAGAACACCACTTCCCTCCACCCTGAAGACGGATTTAAATAAGGGATGCGAGACTACTGGTCTGGGTAAGGAGTCTGTTAAATTAGAACAAGTTTTTTCTGCTTTGAGTGTTTCAGAGTTGGACATGTGTTCTACTGAGGTGGCTAACTATGATGCGTGCAGTTTATCAAAGCAACAAACAAACAATCGGAAAATCCCCGTTACTGAGGAGGCTAACCATGATGCGTGCAGTTTATCAAAGCAACAATCAAACAATCGGAACATTCCCGTCGTATCAATTCCTAGATATGGTCGCAATTATACTGAATGCACTGGGCATAATAAACACAACATTATTAATATTGCTACTACCGATAATTTGATCAAAAATTCCCTAAAACAGCCCACTACCTATAATATAGGTTTTTTAAACATAAGATCATTGTCTCCCAAAACGTTGTTAGTTAATGATATCATCAGAGACAACAATCTTAACGTCATCGGTCTCAGTGAAACCTGGCTTAAACCAAACGACTTTTTTGCGCTAAATGAGGCATGTCCTCCTAACTTTACACATGCGCATATTGCCCGTCCGCTTAAAAGGGGTGGGGGGGTCGCACTAATATACAACGAAAACTTTAACCTTAGTCCTAACATAAATAATAAATATAAATCGTTTGAGGTGCTTACTATGAGGTCTGTCACACCGCTGCCTCTACACCTGGCTGTTATCTACCGCCCCCCAGGGCCCTGTTCGGACTTTATCAATGAATTCTCAGAGTTCGTTGCTGATCTAGTGACACACGCCGATAATATAATCATAATGGGGGACTTTAATATCCATATGAATACCCCATCGGACCCACCGTGCGTAGCGCTCCAGACTATAATTGATAGCTGTGGTCTCACACAAATAATAAATGAACCCACGCATCGCAACGGTAATACGATAGACTTAGTGCTTGTCAAGGGTATCACCGCTTCCAAAGTTACGATACTCCCGTATACTAAAGTATTGTCCGATCATTACCTTATAAAATTCGAGGTTCAGACGCATGTTCGTCAAACTAATAATAATAATAACTGCTATAGCAGCCGCAACATTAATACGGCCACAACGACAGCTCTTGCTGACCTACTGCCCTCGGTAATGGCACCATTCCCAAAGTATGTGGGCTCTATTGATAACCTCACTAACAACTTTAACGACGCCCTGCGCGAAACCATTGATAACATAGCACCGCTAAAGTTAAAAAAGGCTCCAAAAAAGCGCACCCCGTGGTTTACAGAAGAAACTAGAGCTCAGAAATTATTATGCAGAAAGCTGGAACACAAATGGCGCACGACTAAACTTGAGGTGCACCATCAAGCATTTAGTGATGGTTTAATAACTTATAAACGCATGCTTACCTTAGCTAAAGCTAATTATTACTCAAATCTCATCCACCGCAATAAAAACGATCCTAAATTTTTGTTTAGTACGGTAGCATCGCTAACCCAACAAGGGACTCCTTCCAGTAGCTCCACCCACTCAGCTGATGACTTTATGCAATTCTTTAGTAAGAAAATTGAAGTCATTAGAAAGGAGATTAAAGACAATGCGTCCCAGCTACAACGGGGTTCTATTAACACTGACACGATTGTATATACGGCGGATACTGCCCTCCAAAATAGTTTCTCTCGTTTTGAGGAAATAACATTAGAGGAATTGTTACAACGTGTAAATGGAATAAAACAAACAACATGTTTACTTGACCCTCTTCCAGGGAAACTGATCAAGGAGCTCTTTGTATTATTAGGTCCATCAGTGCTAAATATTATAAACTTATCACTTTCCTCGGGCACTGTTCCCCTAGCATTCAAAAAAGCGGTTATTCATCCTCTTCTTAAAAGACCTAACCTCGATCCTGACCTCATGGTAAACTACCGACCGGTGTCTCACCTTCCCTTTATTTCAAAAATCCTCGAAAAAATTGTTGCGGAGCAGTTAAATGAACACTTAGCGTCTAACAATCTATGTGAAACCTTTCAATCCGGTTTCAGGGCAAATCACTCGACGGAGACAGCCCTCGCAAAAATGACTAATGATCTATT